>NW_015163652.1:132656-186889 GCF_001447785.1 Gekko japonicus | reverse complement strand
AGCCAAACAACTGGAGGATGTATTGGGGGAGTACGCTTCACTGCCAGCTTGTTGCTTTTAGAGCCTGGGAACTGCACCTGTATTATGTCTGGAGATAGCTTGGTTCTCAGGGAATGAGCGCGCAACCGTTTCCTTTCACCCGCCAGCGGGAAAGTGCCCCATTGGTCCTGTACCTGGTTCAAATCCCTTTATCTTGTTTGCCCTAACCGTTTGTAGTCAGTTCTAACAAAGAACGTGTTTGAGTGTCTTTCCAATGCTTTGAAATAAATTTTGCTTTTCTTCAAAACGTGGATTTATTCTCGATGCTTGGGGATCCAACATAGAGTACACTGATTAGTGGGCTTTAAATTGCCAACACTTTGAATGAACCAAAACCATTTCTGATTTTATCCAATCAGCCTTCTAGTAACTGGATCTCTGTTATGACTGCATGTGGGCCATGATTTGATTTCTCAGTCAATAATTTGCCTTGAGTCTCCATGGGAAAGGCAGAGTATAAATGAAGTAAAGAAATGAAGTAAAGAAATTATATGTAAGAAGGCCATTTTATCTTTTTAACAGTATTCACTAATTTATCTGGAGGAGGAATTAGTACCCCCCATCTGTCAAGACAAGATTTGATGAGTGCTCCGCCCTCCCTTCTCGTGGCTTAGTCCTGCCTCCCTGAGGGCCAAGCTCGAAGGGGAGGGCAAGAGGGCGGTGGCTGGCAGCCCCTGGGGGCATGGCGGCCACGTGTCGGCTTTCTCCGCAGGGTATAGCACCCGGCCGTGGGTTGGGGGCTGGGAAAATGGAGTCCCTGGGTGTTTCGAATCTTTTTTGGGTGCAAAGGGGACTTTTGTGATTGTGTTTTGTGACTGGGGAATGCTTTGAACCAGCTGGCTTTTTGCTGTGAATGTGTGAAAACTGTACAATGCTTGTGCTAACATTGTATGAGGCCATTGTCTTAGATTTGTGCCCTGCTTAGTGCAGACTGCCCCTCCAGGGTCTCTTGGACGGCTCCTGAGAGCCCCCACCCCAGAGAGATGTCCCCCTCCTCACAGAGAGCCAAAAGGAAAAAAGTTCTACTCTTTACAGACATGCCCAACCGCCCTCTGTAAGCCCGAGCCAAACATTAGCGCAGTTTTAGTGCAGACTGCCCCTCCTCTCCAGGACCCCCTGTGGAGCCCCAGCTCCACTGGGACAGAGCCAGGGGACCTCCACCACCACCTCCCCTCCTTCTGAAAGCCCCAGAGCCAGGCAGCTGGGGACTGGCAAGCAAAAGGGGGGGAAAGCTGCGCTTTTAAAAAACATTGTCTGCAATTTTTGTGCTGTTATGCCAGGAGCTGATAAGCAGGCAGAGCCGAGAGGCTGGGATGCCACACACACACACACGCACAAACACACCCTTTAAAAACAAGAGTTTTAACTTACCAGAGTCCCCCCCTCTCCAAACCCAGCCCGCCCTAAAAGCACGCAATTGAGAGTTTTACAAGCAAAAACTGTCTGCCGGTCAGAGACTGTTTGAATCCCTAGCAGGCAGAGTGAGACAGCGGCTGTGCACAGCCTTCTGGGAGGAGGAGGGGACAGTTGGAAAATGTTGTAGTATAATCTGACAGACCTTGCTCACTTGCAAAAAACGAATTTCACCGAAATTGAATTGCCTTTCTTTTAATGCAGACAGGGAAGCTGGTGTGTGTGTGGGTGGGGTGGGGTGGGGGGAGTCTTGTGGAGTGTGAGGCTCCTGATAATGAACTCCAGCCTGTCACACCCGCTTAACACCTGCAGGTTGTGATAGCTGAAGATGCTTTGGAGGGGGGACTGTTTGTGTGTGCTGCTTTGGTGGGCAAACCTGGCAAAGAACGTTTTCCTGCAAAGGGGTGGATTCATATCTTCACAGGCCACGCCATGGGGTTTCTCTCCAGGCTATCACGTTTTTCTCTCTCTGCCAGCCTATCAGGCTGTGATATTTTCCATGGCTGGGAAAGAGGAAGCTCTCATTGGTTGTATTGAAACTTTAAGCCCACCCCTCTTTGCGTGTAGAAGGCATGTCTGTCTTTGCACGGGCCACCTGCAATTGGCTGAATGAGTGTGTGGCCCTGCCTCCTCCTCCTTCCAGAAGGCTGTGCACAGCCGCTGTCTCACTCTGCCTGCTAGGGATTCAAACAGTCTCTGACCGGCAGACAGTTTTTGCTTGTAAAACTCTCAATTGCGTGCTTTTAGGGCGGGCTGGGTTTGGAGGGGGGGGACTCTGGTAAGTTAAAACTCTTGTTTTTAAAGGGTGTGTTTGTGCGTGCGTGTGTGTGTGTGTGTGTGTGTGTGGCATCCCGGCCTCTCAGCTCTGCCTGCTTATCAGCTCCTGGCATAACAGCACAAAAAATGCAGACAATGTTTTTTAAAAGCGCAGCTTTCCCCCCCTTTTGCTTGCCAGTCCCCAGCTGCCTGGGTCTGGGGCTTTCAGAAGGAGGGGAGGTGGTGGTGGAGGTCCCCTGGCTCTGTCCCAGTGGAGCTGGGGCTCCACAGGGGGTCCTGGAGAGGAGGGGCAGTCTGCACTAAAACTGCGCTAATGTTTGGCTCTGGGGCTTACAGAGGGCGGTTGGGCATGTCTGTAAAGAGTAGAACTTTTTTCCTTTTGGCTCTCTGTGAGGAGGGGGACATCTCTCTGGGGTGGGGGCTCTCAGGAGCCGTCCAAGAGACCCTGGAGGGGCAGTCTGCACTAAGCAGGGCACAAATCTAAGACAATGGCCTCATACAATGTTAGCACAAGCATTGTACAGTTTTCACACATTCACAGCAAAAAGCCAGCTGGTTCAAAGCATTCCCCAGTCACAAAACACAATCACAAAAGTCCCCTTTGCACCCAAAAAAGATTCGAAACACCCAGGGACTCCATTTTCCCAGCCCCCAACCCACGGCCGGGCGCTATACCCTGCGGAGAAAGCCGACATGTGGCCGCCACGCCCCCAGGGGCTGCCAGCCACCGCCCTCTTGCCCTCCCCTTTGAGCATGGCCCTCAGGGAGGCGGGACCAAGCCACAAGATGGGAGGGGGGAGCACTCATCAAATCTTGTCTTGACAGATGGGGGTACTAATTCCTCCTATCTGGTAACAGTTGTTCTCAAGCTGTGGGTTGAATTTAGGGGGTACTCCAAGGGGGTTTCCGAGATCTGATGAGACTGGGTTAGCCTCGGCCATCCAAATCAGCCCTGTTCTTACCTACAAGGCCCTAAACAGCTCAGGTCAGGGGTACTCATGGGATCACCTCTTTCCATAATGTCCAGCCTCTTCCTCCCAAGTCCTGCTGTCTGTGTTGTGCTTGCAGTCTTGAGATTGGCAATTACCAGAGATAGGAATTTTCACAGTGGCTTCACCTTGCCTTTGGAATGCCCCCCCCCCCATAAGTTTCACGTGGCACCTACTTTACTGCCTTTTAGGTACCAGGCAAAAACATCACTGCTTTACCCAAGTTTTTAAACTGATGTTTTATCCCTTTTTTGAGCTGTCTTTTTCCCCCTGATCTTGGCCTGTGTTTTTCACCTCTTTGCTGTTTTATGGATTGCTTGTACCCTCCTAAGATTGGTTCATACTTTCAGTTTCATTGGCTTCTGGTCTTCTACATATAAATCATTTTACTGTTAGTTTTATTGACCGTTCTATAGATTTATTGTTTTCATTTAATTTTTGTCAGCCACCTAGAGCACATATCTGGAGAGACATTACACAAATGTTCTAAATATTCTGTTTTATGTGAGGGCCAGTGAAGTGGTTAAGAGTGCTGCACTAAGACCTAGGAGACCCAGGTTCTAATCCCCCACTCTGCCATGGAAACTTCCGGGGCAAACGTGGGCCAGTAACTTCCTCTTAGGAGAGGAGAACTTCCTCTTAGGAGAGGAGAACTATGTCAGCCACTTCAGGGCCCCATTTGGGAGAAAGGCAGGGCATAAATGAAGCCAACAAACCAAAAACGAATAAAATAATTCCTCATCTGACAAAGAATTCTCTTCAGCTGGGCTAACACTAGCAGTAGAGAACAACCTTCACACTTTGGCATCTGCTGCAAAGTATTCCCTCTTTGCTCTGGATAGATGCTTTCAGAGTTACGGTGTGGAAAAATAAAGCTTAGGATAAGGCACTTCAGTCATCATGTCTAAATGCCACATGGTGCTATGTCAAAGCCTGCAAAGGCACTGAAGAGAGAAATGGGGCTGTGTATAATTTGGATGAAGACTGAAAATAGGGACCTCGTTAGTCCTTGCAAGCCTGATCTCATCAGATCTCAGAAGCTAAGCAGGGTTGACTCTGACGAGTACTTGGATGGGGGGCCTCCAAGGAATACCAGCAGTTGGCAGGCGGGGACAGGCTTTATTCAGCCACCTCTCTGAATATCCTCCAGCCCCCCCCCCAGTAGGGGTTAGTCACCAGTGGTTGCCATGGCTTCCAGGTGCACACACACTCACACACACATGCACATATGAAAAATACAAAAAAGTAGATTGAACATAGGCTGTTTCACCAAATTTTCAGATATATGGTAACTTATTTCTACAGTTCTCCATCTCAAATTATAAATTTCTCACTAAACATGAAATTTCTTACTAAACATGAAGACTAACAGAGCAGAGTCACACCCTTCTAAGCCCACTGACTTCAATGGACTTAGAAGGGTACAGCTCTGTTCCCAGTCAGTTTGTATTGCACAGGTCTGCCGCTTTCATCAATTTAACTGGTATTCACCCAACTTTACTTCATTAAGAATGAGAACTGTTTTTTAAAGATTGAACAGCACACTGCTTATTTTTGAAGCCATTTTCCTGTATACTCCAACAGGAAAATGAAAAGAAAATATTAAATATGGCCTCTCCCAGCAATGAATGACTGATTTACTTTAGTAAATTAGAAATTCTCACCCGTCTTTCAATACACTAAAAAGGCACTCAAATTAAGGCTTTAGTAATATGCAATTTATTTTATACTCAGCTGATTAAAAGTCATTTAAATGATCAACTAAACATTTTAATCAGTGGAACATCTTAGTGTTGACCCTTTGCTTATTGCTGTAATCCTAAACATACTTTCTGGTAAATATATAAACCCTACTGAATACAGTGGGATTGATTTCTGGGTAAACATGAAGAAGACTGTGCTGTATCTGTCCTTTCTGTTGCCTACTTTTATGCTTGGTAAATGTCCAGGTGCTCTGAAGCCTGAGGTGTGGTTTTCATATATATATTGACTACTGATGTTGGAAGACTACAAAAGTTGCTGATACGGACCAAAAAAGTACAAGGAGAGTGACTAAAGTGACCTTTATGTAACAGATGTAAAAAAAGAAATAAAATTAGTCTTGTTACAAAGTACAATACTTTGAGGAGGACACAAAAGAGCTGTTCGTGGTGATGGATGCTGGAAATGGCTCACTGGAGATGCAAAGATTCTCCAAATGATCATTGGTTGTTGATACTCCAGTAGCATGACAGAACAAAAACTGCAGAGTTGTGTTGTTGTTTTTTTTAAAGGAACACAGCAAGAATGTCTACCTCGCTGCTAAAAGGTCATCTGCATTTGCCTCTGTCTGCTTTTGGAGTTTGCTAATATAGTAATATCTGCCAGGCCTTTGGTTGAGGCGGTGGGCGTCCATCACAGTTGGCCTCCCTGCTCTCAGTCTGGCTCCCAATCTGCTGAAAGGGCCACTGATTCCACCTGTGGCTCTAACAGATATGAAATTCTTGCTACCTATATGGGTTTTTATTGTTAGTGTTTTAATTGTTTTTAATGTGATTTTATTGTAACGATTCTTGGACTCAGCTTTTGTGATCCGCCCTGAGCCTGCTTAGGGGAGGGTGAAATAAAATTCTCAAAAATAAATAAATAAATATTATCATATCATAGTAGCTAAGCAGGGCTGGTACTTGGATGGAGAACCACTGAAGAAGACTGCAGAGGAAAGCAATGGCAAACCACCTCTACTTCTCACTTGCCTAGAAAACCCCTTACTAGGGTTGCCATAAGTAGGTTGTGACTGGACAGCACATGCATAAAAAATATATGTTAAATACGAGTTCCCTATGGCTCATGTATGACGTTTCTTCTATAATTACATAATGAGCTTGGTTTCTTCTGGTTCTCCTTTGCTCAATAAAAGGGTCTTGTTCTTAATGGGCAGGCCCTAGCTCTCCATTATCAAAAGAGGTCTGAAAATGTTAGAAGTGAATTGACGAAACAGACTTTGATTTAATTTAAAGATTGATATGCATCTGCAATAGTGGACACTTTGCAGAGAGGTATTGTATTCTCTTATGATTTGTTTAATGGTTGTATTGCACATTCGGTATTTTGTTGTTTGTAATACAAATTGCCTTGTATTTTCTTGTGGCCTTAACTGCAATTTCTGTACTCAAATGTTGTGTTATTAAAAGTGAAATAATTGTTTTTTAAAAAGAGGTCTGAAAATGAGCAGACCTAGAGAGCAAACCCAACCAACTGGCCTCGTCAAGTCCAGCCACCTCAGAACTAATAATTAGTGAGCAAATAACAATTTGAAGCCAAAATGAAAAGCTGCAATTTCAGGGGTAAGAGGACAGGCAAGTGTATATGGCACATTGCATGTGGATGGCAAAATGCAGCTGGAGTGCTACAGACAGTAATTGCAGCTGTTTTCATTGCCAACCTACTATTTGGCTTCTTTCTCCAGAGATAATGCTGTTGCTTGGCAAATAAGAGGAATGTTCTCAGCAAAAGAATGTAACAAATACGTGAAATGGGAGGGGCAAGAGAGCCCATCCCTGCAAGGGTAGCTGGAATGTACCGTTGATCAATGGCCAGGCCTGGCAGGGCTCTCCTGTGAGTTATCAGTCATAATTAATTAGTGCCAGTGAGTGCTGCTCTGGGCAGTTGGCAAGGAGGAGAGGAATACCAAGTGACCGAGGAAAGGAATGTGGGGGTGCAGAGGAAAGATGGCATTTCTTTCAGGAAGGCTTGCTTTGAGGCAATCATTAGCATTCTCTCATGCACCAAACATCCCATGGTCCTTTTGGCTGCAACAGTACAGAATCAATTAAAGATTCTTCTAAAAACAACTGCTCTGCTTCATGTTTCACACAGTGGCAGGACAAGTAATAGAGCTGGGTGGTAGAGAGTAATGCATTTCTCTGCTCAGGCAGGCCACACATCAGAGCACCCTCAGTCAAGGTTGTTGTTGTTGTTGTTCAGTTGCACAGTCGAGTCCGACTCTTCGCGACCCCATGGACCAGCTCCCGCCAGGCCTTCCTGTCTTCCACCGTCCTCTGAAGTTGGCTCAATTTCATGTTCATTGCATCTTTGACACTGTCTAACCATCTCATCCTTTGCCGTCCCCGTCTTCTTTGACCTTCAATCTTTCCCAGCATCAGGGTCTTCTCCAGTGAGTGCTCCCTTCTCATTTGGTGGCCAAAGTATTTGAGCTTCAGTTTCATTATCTGGCCTTCCAGGGAACAGTCAGGGTTGATTTCTTTTAGGATTGACTGATTTGATCTTCTTGCAGTCTAAGGGACTCTCAAGAGTCTTCTCCAGTACCATAGTTCAAAAGAATCTATTCTTCGGCACTCGGCCTTCCTTATAGTCCAACTCTCGCAGCCATACATTACTACTGGGAATACCATTGCTTTGACCATGTGGACTTTTGTTGGCAGGGTGATGTCTCTACTTTTTATCATGCTGTTTAGGTTCGCCATCGCTTTTCTCCCAAGGAGCAGGCGTCTTTTAATTTCATGGCTACTGCCACAGTCTGCGGTGATCTGGGATCCCAGGAACGTGAAGTCTGTCACTACTTCCACGACTTCCCCTTCTATTTGCCAAGGAGTGATGGGGCCGGATGCCATGATCTTAGCAGAGGGAGGGCCTCTTACTCCTTAGCAAAATGGAAAACAGGACTGGAGAACAGTAAAGCCATCAGTTTACATAGCATGATGCTATGCTTCCTATTTAATTCTTAAGGTCAAGACACATGCTCATGAAGGGCCAATACTTGGCTTAAAGTAGGCCGAATAAACGCTGATGGAAACTACTATGAATTGCTGTACTTGTTCCTTATTGTTGTGATACACTATCATACACCCACACATTTAAAACAAACTAAAACCCTAGTTAAAGAACTATTGCAGCCAGTTTAAACCCTTGCTACCCAAGTCAGCCCCATACCTAAAAGTCTTACAAATAGCTCAAAAGATTTTTAGCTCTGGACTTCTGAAGAATTCAACACAGAAGACAGTCCTACAGTCATTGAATAGCCAGCAGGAAGGTTTTTCTACATAACCTTGCTATTCAAACCTGACTCACAGAGAGCACTCTTAAGAGGATGCAACACAGTGGGACACAGGAAAGGAGGCAGACTTGAGCTCTTTCAGTCCTCCTTTAGTCCGGCCATTCCTTTCAGGTGTATGTTCACTGTTTGTTGTCTCTTCCTCTTCAGCCATAGGGTGGCCAGCCACCCAGTCTGAGCAGGTGTCCTCCACTTTTGCAGGCTCCTCCCTGCTGCCAGCCAGCTGGTCAGTGGGGGGAACCCCAACCACAAATGCCCTGGAATGCGATGTGTTGACGTCACCTGGAAATGATGTCATCACCTGGAAATGATGTCATCACATCACCGACATTCCATGGCAACGCTCCAGTTTTTGGGCAAAACTGTGTGGTAAACTTGGGTTCAGCAAGACCCAAAGATCCCACCGCTGGGAAGAAAGTAGGACCTGGCAACCCTATTCAGCCAGTAATTTCCATGGGTCTCTTCTTGATCTCCAACTCTTTATTGTTGTTGTTGCTGTTGTATTTAATTTATTTGTACCCCACATTTCTCCCCAATGAGGACCCAAAGCAGCTTACATTGTTCTCCTATCCTCCATTTTATCCTCACAACAACTCTGTGAGGTAGGTTAGGCTGAGAGAATGTGATCGGCCCAAGGTCACCCAGCAAGCTTCCATGACATGAGTGGGGATTTAAACCCGGGCCTTCCAAACACTAGTCCAGCACTGTTAGCCACTACACCATGCTGGCTCTTTACCTTGGCATTTCCTCTCTCTCTCAGTCTTGAATAAACATCTTCATGCAGATGACAGTCAAGTTTAGCTTCTACTCCTTCACTTTCTCCATTTGTTCTCTCCAATATCACTAATTGCTTTTCTGCTATTTCTGCTTGGATGACTTAGTGACACCTTAAAGTAAACACTGATAGACTTAATTAGTTCTCATTCCTAAACCAGTTCTTTCCTTTGCTGTCACTCAAGGCAGGCACAGTGGGTGTCTGTCCTTCTTTCATGATATGTAGTCTTGGGGTGCATCTTTTACATTCTTCTCATACCTTCTGCTGTTAACTAACATCTTTTTTTCAGTTTAGCATACTTCAATGTGGTGTTTTCTTCCTGTTTATACTATGCTTTTTATACCCTACCTTGAAAACTGTGCTTCTTTGTTCACTAGCTTCCCACCTTGAACCTCTAATTTCTCTTTCAAATACTATTCCACATTGATCATATTCTCCTCCTCCATCATTCCTTCCACTGACTGCCAGCTAGTCATATTCCATCTAAACATCTTTGCACCTTCAGTGCCTCTTCATGATGTGCCCCCTCCTTATTTAGCATCGGCAGCTCAGCTCATACACTGTGTTTTTTCACTCTGTTTTTGTTTAAGCCCTTGCTTTTTTAGTCTTCCTCTTCACCTGTTCTCACTTGCTTCTCCCGAAACTGGAATTCTCTTTCTTTAGAATTACCCATCTTTCCTCCTTTAAAAAATGTATTAAGCTATTTTCTTGCTTGCTTTTCTCTTTGTTTACTTTTCCGCTGTCATTTTGTGTGTGTGTGTTTTAAAGAAAGCCACTTCCATCACCTTGCGATTGTGATCATATAATTTTTGAAAGTGCATTGCCCTGAATTTACACTGGATATTCAGATTTCCTTTTCAGTCATCTCTCCCTTTGCCTTTAGTGTCTCATCTATTTTTAGAGGCAAAGCCTTTGGGCAAGGACTTGTCATTTGTTTTAATTTTCTGTGAAGCACACAGGGCGCTTTAGTGCTACACAAATATTAAAAGCAATGAGATGCCATACTTGTACCATCATTTTTGAACCACCATATACACAATTATACAGGCCTTTTAACCAGATGGCATAACTTGCTGTACAATTACCTTGGATTATGGGCATGTCTCCTTAACTCTTCAACAGGTCCTCTTCTACCTTTTTGCTAATGCACTAGTGTGTTTTACCTACCTTTCTCCATTTTAGCCTCTGTTTGTGAAAACCACGTTCTCATTAAATGACATACCTCCATAAACTAAAAAATAATAATGCATTTACTCTGAGAATGACAGCTATTTATCCTGCTATAGATGTAGTTCCCTGAACCTGAGTAGAACAGAAAAGCAGTTAGCTGAGAGGAGATGATGCCTTCCCAAGCAAGACTCTCTCACATGTCATATTTACTATTCTAGCCTTGTACAATTCAGTGGTTGCTCTTCCAGCCCTGATTTTTTATGCATTTCAGTCAACATCGCCCAGGGCCTGCCCCAAAGAGTGTCTAGTGCCCTAAACTTAGATGTTGCTTAACACAAACCTGCTTTCTTTTTTCAGACTTTTTAATGCACCCTCTCAAATGAATTTAGGTCACGGTTATATTACACTAAACATTAGCACCAAGCAACTATTTACTTCTGGTCTAAAGAAAAATATTTATTGGGTAGGATCCAGAAGAAAAACTTCATCAATGGGAAGGGGTAATTTTTGCTCATTCCTCCCTCCCACAGTAGACCTCTGGCTCCTCTCTCATGCTGTTCGGGGCTCACTGGGGCACATTTTGGGCTGCAGGTGTCTGGGGAGTCAGATAAATCTGCACCATTGCCAAAAATCCTGTCAACAGAGATTTTGCATGGGATCCTATTTACTATTTAGTTGTACCCTGTGCTCATCAGCATAATTCCCAAGGCAGCTTCCAGACAATGCTTAAAAACATATACAATCAAATTAATATAAAATCAACTAAGAAGAAATACACCAGACACCAACAAGAACACCATGGGCCAAAAGAAAACAATCACATGCACACAAACAAACACACATACAAACACAGATCAGTTAAAAGCCCAGAGTTTGTGGAATGTTTTCACCTGGCACCTAAAACTCAGCAAGCTAGGTGCCAGGCAAATCACTGTGGTGGGAAATTCCATAAACAAGTGGCCACAGTAGGAAAGGCCCTGTTGCTTGTGGTCCCTCATCTTACTGCTGAAGGAAGGTGAGACTTGCAGCTCAGAGTCTCTGAAGCAGGTCTTAACTGACAGATAGTTTAAGATGGGTCCAGGAGATCTTCTGAGCACTCTGATTCCAAAACACTTTAGGACTTTACAGGTAATAATTAGCACTTTGAACTGGGCTTGCAACCAATCATCAGCCAGTGTACGTAAGAACATAAGAAGATCCTGACATATCAGACCAGTGAGGGTCCATCCAGTCCAGCATCCTGTCTCACACAGCTGCCAACCAATTCCTCTGGAGGGCCAACAACAGGACGCAGAGGCCCAGGCCTTCTCCCAGTGTTTCCTCCTAGCACTGTAGATCTTTTAAATAGAGTACAAACAGCTGAGCCACTCCTCTTTGGTTGTCTTCCTATGCCATGTCCTCCCACAGTGGGAGAAAATGTCACAAGAAAAGCTCCATCTTAATAGGTCCCCAATAGGTTGGGAGCTCAGCAGCTGAACCTTCCTGTCTTCTGTGACACTGTTTGTCCATTCACCCTAAGTTCCATCAATAAGGACATTTTCCTTATCTCACTACAGCTCCTTGCACTTTGGCCATGGTTCACCACATACTTTTCGCATATGTTAGAGATTCCAATCAAACTTTAGTGTAATTTGTTTTTTCCGGTATATACAGTAGATGTGCTCCATCAGGATACCATACGCAACTTTAAAAATGCAACTTTGAACAGTCATCTAACCTAAACTAACTCAGTCCATTTCATACTTACTTTCATTATGTTTCGGCCATCAAATGACTCCCTTCCCTTGAAAAATTTGCCAATGGTTGTGTTGCTTTGCTCATCAGCTGCAAAATAAACAAATGAGGCCACAGTTCATATTTCCCTACTGGTAGTTTCCATACATGGCACACAACTCTGCATATACTTTTTCCGTACAAAATAAAACCTGCAAATTATTTCCAAAAGTACACTGCTAAAATTCCTGGAGTCATCAGTATTATTGCAAGGATTATGCAGAGTTGACAGCTCAGTGTAACAGAATTATCCACAGGAAACCAGAGTCTCATATTCAATGCTCTGTCAAGGCATATTTCAGCAGAAAAGCATTCTCTTGTCTCTTGAATTACTGAATCCAGCATCAAATATCCAATCACATTGTAGAGGCCATTCCTAAAAGCACCAAGGAAAATCAGGAAGCCATGCAATGCATCCTTGTACCCAAGGTGCCTCTGTGAGCGTAATGCCAGTAGCTGGGAACCAACCCAAGAAGACAAATTAATCCTTAGCTAGAGTTATGTCGGCTCTGCACATCTGCAGGGTCTCCTGATGAGGCTGTAGCTATCTATGTGGCACAGAATTCAGTGCCTGAAGTCTTCAAGTTTCAATTTATTTCAAGGAAGTTTCTAGTCTTCATGATAACAAGGAACCATGTGCAGCATGGTATGGGAAAGCTGAGATACCAAATGGCTGGAGACAGAACTGAGATATGGAATGCCTGGTGGGCTACTGTATCCCACAAAGCACTCTATATCAATTTACTGATTCTGCTACGCTGATTTTATTGATCTAATCTCCAGATCCTTTCTTTTCTCCTCCTTATTTGGAATTTATATTTATCAATGGATGAAGGCAAAGTACTGACTACCCCTGCTGTGCTAGAAATTGACATGGTTTTTTGAAAACCTGGATCTTCAAAGAAGATCTAACTGTGAGAAGTGACTGTACAAAACAGCCTTTAATTTCAGCTTGTAAACAGCAGCTCCTTGGTTGCCCATGGAAAGTGCCTCAGGTAGAGAAGCTGTACAAAAGCGAACGATTTCCTCCTTCTTATAAACTATCAAAAAATCATAGATTACTATGATATACTACAATAATTTGTGTAGTCTTGTCCTTTAAGGCTAATCAATTCATTGCAAAAACTCAGCAGCTTCTCCCCTCATTCTGTTGTGTAAAGATTGTCCAGCTGAGCAATAGAAATAGCAGAGAAGCACTGTTTGTGCATGAGAACTCATATCACACTAGAGAATGTGCAAGTGAAAAGAGTGTGGCTTAGTTTGAACTTTCACCCCAGGACTTTAAATTATACAGATTCCTTGATATAGAATATGGATTTTTCTGATGCAGCCTTGTATCTAGGTTCTTTCAACAGCCAAAATCAAAGCAGATCACTGAAATTGGTCTAATCTTGAATGCCCTCCCTTGGGCCTTGGCTGGGAGGGCGGGGTATAAATTCAATAAATAAATAAATAAATAATATGCACATAATGACTTTAGGAAATGTCCTTATATTAGCTGCACACACAATCTAAGCAAAGTGCTGATACTGAATGAAGATATTCTTAGTACTTAGCTGTACAGCTAATCAGTTATTCTTTTGTTTACTAATTTAGTCATTCTCATAAGAAAACTAGGTGCAGCCTGCTTACGGTTAGAGCATACTTTGATGGAAAGGCATATGTTATACACTCAGCAATAATTTACAACCAGTCATCCATTTTTAAATGTAGAAAATATTGATGAAGACAATGGCACTCTTGTTTAAAACGTAAAAGAAGATCTTAACTTCCCTGAAACATGCGAAAAAGGAACTAAGGGTCTGCTGGACATAAAACAGTGAGTTTAATACTTCAACTTAATGTCTTCTTCCAGTTATGACTCCAGATACACATAACCCCCATGTAGAAACTCATGTCCTTGTGAGGGTCATGAACCCATTATCTTTTGCTCAAACAATGACAAATGAGCAACGGCAAACCCAAGAATCAAATAGAATTCTCAGGAATCAAAACAGTTGCTATATTTTCTCAGAGACCTTTACAAATGCTCACCATTGGGATCTTTCCGGAAAAGTGTGTTCATAACAGTAGCATGGAGTTTCACTCTATCCCACTCTTTCAGCATTAGCCCTGAGGTCACAAAACGATCCATCAGTCTGTCTGCTATTAGCTGTAGCCTGTAAAAAGTAAATAAAGGCAACCAAGACCAACATTTAACTTTGTATAATAACAACATAATTTATATTTGGGATGTTCATAACCTTCAAAATAATAGGCTGGATCCTACAAAACTGTGAATGCAATGCTGTATAGCTCAGCTGCTTGTTTTATCTAGGATCCTTTCCACAATGAGAAAAAAGAAGGTAATGCTATCTCATGTTAGACCTCATGGTTTCAGTCATCTGCCTTACCTTCATTCAGCAAGGGAAGACCATCCACAATTTACAACAATATATGCTCAAAACTATATATTACCTTCATTGAAGTACAAAGTTGGGTTAGTAGTCATAACTGAATGGAATATATAGTCACATATCCAACAGATTACTCATGACAATTAAACATATTTTACAAAAAGAACATATTCAAAACCAACAGTAGGCTCCTCTATAATTCCATACATAAATAGTGTCCATAGACCTCCAAACAGAAAGTAAGTGTGGCAGAAGACGCTCACCGTGGAAAGAATAACAGCTATACGCCAATAAATCAAGACTTTCAATACTCTTCAACAGCAACTGGGAAAACAGAACCCGATTTCCAAAATAATAGGCACAGCTCAGTTACTTCAGTGGAATCCTAGGTTTTGTATATGTTCTTTTTGTAAAATATGTTTAATCGTAATGAGCAATCTGTTCGATATGTGCCTATACATTCTATACTGGGTTATGATTTCCAACAGAAAGCCATCAATGATTGTGAGTTACAACTAGATCATGGTAGTTACTTCTATCAATGGAATCAAGATCAACTTCTAGGTCCTTAGAAGTATTAGCGTGTTCAGCCCCAAAGCTGCCATCAATGCATATTTTCACACGTATGAGGTTCTAGATGTTGATATTGTCCAAAGATGGACAAAATATATAGATTTCACAGCTTCTTAGAAGTATTTGCATGACACCAGTTTTGTCAACGGCTGTAAATTATTTAGAAGTCAGATTAGAGAACTAGGTAGTTTATCAAGTATGTGGAACTTGGTATTGCTGGATCCCACCTCCCCCCCAGCCTGGAAGTACGATGACACCCATTAGTGCTAACTTGTAAGCTAAGAGTGTGCACCACAGGATAACCACATTTTTAAAGCCCTGCAGTTTTTTCTGAACCATTCCTTCCTTCAAAGCACTGAGTAAGGCTCATGGCCCCACAGACAGAGACTATTCATTAAATCCAAAATCCCTACCCATTAAAATGAGAGATAATTACCCAAATGTGAAATCTTGTCACTAAGCCCATTAGGAGCATAAATAGCTAGAGAGTTCATTCCTTCCTGGCTGTAGGTTGCCACCTTTGCCTTTAAGACCTGCTCAGAAGACTGAGATTGAATAGTAATTCCGCCTCCCTCTCCAATCGCCATTTGTTTGACAATCCTCAATGAGCTCATGCGATATAGCTCTGAGCTGCCCCTCTGAGGCGGTTCCTGGCCAATTTCTCATCTTACTGATTGAATCTTCCCCCCCTATCATTTCTGGCGATACATCAGTGGTTTTTAAAATTAGCGATGACAAATGAAAGAAGTATCATTACAGATGATACTAAAACAAATTAACAGAACAGCTCAAGTGAAATGGTGTTTTATGATGTTATAAAATTAATCAACGAAATGAGACAAATTAAAATGAATTACAATGAGAGTCTCTGCTACCCAGGAGTCAGCAGAGCACGACCTTGTCTCTTTCTGTCTCTCCCCGCACCTCCTCTGGCCCAGTCTAAATCAAAAGCAGAGAGGATTGTCTGCATCACCAAAGCAATAGAGGGAAACTTGATTCTTCTGCTTCATATAATCAGCTGTTTAGGAGCACACAGAAACTGGGAAGGACATCTGCCTCTCACATTGCCACGATCAGTTAACTGGGCACTTTTTTTTTTACTGATGATGAAGAAAGGGGAAGGAAATTTTCATAATATATCATAGACTGTTTATGAAGAAAGCCTTCAGGGAGGTACTGAAATCTGACATATTGCATTCACACGTAGATATAAAAATAAAAAAAAATGTTATTGCACATATTTATGATGCAGTTATTCCAGAATGAATGAATTACGATCTCTATGCTGTTTGCTTTGTGGCCGTAACTTATACTAGACAGAACCCTAGTTGAGGCATGTGCACGATCATAGAACAGGATCTAGTGGGCATTTCCTGAATCCTTTGAACCTCAGGGTGAAATAACTTATTGTTTCATGATTATTTTTCCCAGCACGTACTTGTTTATTTATTTTTGTAACAGAATGCTTTAAGGAGGAAGAATGGCAAGGGGGGAACTATTTGATTCTTTCCCTTTATTTCCCACCAAAAGCCATAATTCCCAAGCTGCATACCCATATTTCCCCGAGCATGGATAAAAGCAGCAGGATGGTGCTGGCATTTTTTTTTATATAGCAAAAACAGACAGCAACAACAACAAAAACAGAGAGGGGAGAAAGAGTTAATCTCTTCCTCCACCATCCAGCCATTTTGCCCACTAACTAAAAGTCTGCCCCCGCCAGCACCTTATGTAAATTAAAAAAAAAAACGAGCTGGAAAAATAACCTGGGAACATAATGTATTGCTCCATCTTTAGGGTTTTTAAACATGCAGGCCCAAAAACACCTGGGCAGGGTCTGCCAAAAGTTCAGCTATTTGAAAGAGGCCTCAGCTGAGGCTCAACTGCCAGGAGATGGAATTTCAGCACATCAAAGAGCTCCTCCTTATTTCTCCAAGTCCCAATGTAATAGTTAGTCTTAGAAAAATATTCTTAAACAGAGACAAAAACAGCAGAACAATGAATGAGAGTCAGAGTCCGTGTGTATGTTTGAAAAATATAGAAGCTTTACTAGAACTAACATTGGGAAAAAGGTAAACGGGAAACAAAACAACAAATGCTAGATTCCTGCATCTTTACTGCTAGGACATTACTACGATAATGGCACTTCTTCTTCTCCAAGCAAAGACAAAGGGAGGAAGAGACCCCAGTATGCTAAATAGCCAATACATTGATTTCCAGTCTCAAAGCTAAAGTTCAGGTCATTCTACTAAGACCTCCTACAAGATCTGGGGGCTTCTCTCACTCTGTAACAGATTGGGTACAAAAAAACACATGTGACTTTCTGCTGACCAAAACAAAACAAAGTTAACTCTATAATTTCTGAAGTGTTTTAACTTGCTGAAATCCAACACGGTGTCTTCTGTACCCTCACAAGGCTTTTTTCCCCACTACATATGTGATTGCTGCAGAGTCCTTCTAACAAGAACATCAAGCATTACAATTAGTACAAATTACCTGAATTAAATACTTTAACTGCACACCTGTTGACTTCATTCTGGTCACAGAATCTGAGATTTCGGGGGGGGGGCTAAACACTTTGGGATGTGTGAGCAATTGATTTTTCTCAATTTTTTCTTCTCAAAAACAATACGTCCACTTATGGAACATCTGCTGGATTTCCAAAGCAGATTCTGACCAAGCAGGAGTGGTCAGGACTCAGCATGTCATGAAGCAGGAGCACCAAGGGACATGAAGGGACTACAAGTTTCCAAACAGATTTCAAGCAAGGCAGAGGGTGAAAACCAGCAAGCAGCATGAATCAATATAATGTAAGCCTCTAATAACCACAGCTGCACTAAGAAAAGCTAAATTATATACAGTACAAGTAGAGGACAGATTTGCATATATTAATTTTGCATGACTTATTCTGCTTCCAAGGTTCAGATCTGCACCAAAAGGGGGGGGTGTTGGCAAAGAACTGAGGCAGAAAGGAATAAAGAGATGAGGTAAAGACATGGAAACTAGCATTAGTTGGACTGGATGACTGGAAAGGGGGAAGATACCACACAAAGAGGTAATCACAGAGCCCTGATACCACTACCCTTATCTGGTTATCTCTGGAAACTTTACCCAGTCGCTTTCTGGCTGCACAGCTTTCCCTGTGTACTGTCATACATTTCCAATATTTCTTCTTCCAAGGTTAAAAATGTGCTTTTTCCAACATGAATCTGGATGCCAAATTCTGCTGCAGACACTGAATGCTACACTTACCTAGTGAAACTGCTCTTGCTACCCTGCTTCCAAATCATAATTAGGGTAGAATCCTGGTTAGCATCAGCCATTGTTAAAGCTGGCATTGTATCTGTTAAAATTATAGTTCAGGCGACTGAAGGAAAGGTGGGGGATTCGTGCTTGAGGAGGAAGGTGGGGAAGGGAAAGCACGGAATGTTGGACTTTTGGTCTGATCCAGGAGGGCTCACCTTCCGCTCCTCCATTTGTCTGGAGCTGGAGACATGAAGCTGCCTTGATGATGATGAAGGAATCAGACCCTTGATCCATCGGACTCCAGGGTCTCATGCAGAAGTCTTTCACACCACCTACCACCTGAGTCTTTTAACTGAAGATGCTGGAGTTTGAACCTGGGACCTTCTGTGTGACAAGGAGATGCTCTGCCACTGAGCCCCAAGGAGATGCTCTGCCACTGAGCCACGGCCTATTCGCAGTCCTTTAACTGGCTAAGGGGATGGTCCTCATGCAGGCTGCATCATCCTGGTGGTGCTTCTTCCCTTATGCTTCCGCAGGCTTCACAAGCACAGCAGTTATAAAGTATGATGCCCAGTGGACATAAATGTAATCAAAGCAAAAGGCACTACAAAATTGTGTTAGTTGTGTTGCTAAGCAAGCGGATGAATGGACACTGGCTAGCAAAGTTAATTTTTTCTCAGCCAGGTCCTTAAATTGATGGCCAGGTGAGAAGGAATCACTAAGATCAAGCAGAATCACACCAAGTGGATACTCTGCAATTATCCTCTTTCATTTAATACCACATTATCAACTCAAGGGCAAACTCATTACAGACCTATCTCTATTGACAAAGACATAGAAATACCTCCTGGATGTCTGGAAACATGTTCTTTGGCAGAAGCAATCAAACTCTGAGATTGAGAGGCTTCCCGATGCATTACTGTTGCCAATTCAAATATCATTTCATACCTCAATGGAGGGGAAATGACCACAGAAAAAGCAGAAGAAACATACTGGTTGGATCCATCCTTCATGGTGACTTTTGCATAGAGAATATCCATCATAGCTGGATCATCATTCATGTACTCTATACCTGCGACTTCCACAGTTAGCGGTTTGCCTCCAGCAATTGCACTTTAGAGAAGGAAAAAGAACACCAAATTTTGTTCATATTTAATATTACGAGGCCATTACATATTTCATGATCTCAAATGCACATGACAAAGCTAATCACCAGCCCAGTCCCTCTCCCATTTGTATGATGAAAAACAGTAGAATTCCCAACAGCATACCATTCAGCTTCCACCCTAGAAGACAGGCTGACTGCTCACTGTTCAGTTTTGTGATTGAAAAGTACTGGGTTCGACGCATGGAGATCTCGGACCATGACATGCGTTCAGATGTGTTTATTGTACTTCACAACAAGAGATACAAAATGGGCCTGCAAGGCCACTCCATCCGACACACCTCTGTCCCCATTGGAGGGTTTGAATCTCTCAGCAAGGGTGCTATTGGTGGACTCCGGGTGGACTAGGATCCTAAGTCCGCTTTGTTTTGGGGAACAAGCTCCTGCTTTAGCCGCGGACCCCTGGTGGCGATCCATGTACATAACAGTGATTGTTCCCACTGCTGCTTCAGTTACAGTAGCCTCTCTCGCGACTTTACCAGAAATATTCATCCTCCCCTCTGCCACTGCAACAGAGATTCCAGCAGGCAGTCTGATTCTTCTGTTATGCTCTCAGCTAGTTAGAGCAAGGCCACTCACACAACACTACGCAGCACGAGATGTCTCCAGCCCCACTAAAGCTCCCTCAGACCTTAGACACACCCTGGGTTCCAGTAACAGACTGACTCAGCTGTTGGGTTCATTCTAGCAATGCTACTGTGGATAGATCAAGATGGGTAGCCATACTGGTCTGTCTGTAGCAGTAGAAAAGAGCAAGAGTCCAGTTGCACCTTAAGGGCTAACAAAATTTGTGGCAGGGGATGAGCATTTGTGGGTCACTGCTTCACTCTGTGACTCACAAAAGCTCATGCCCTGCCACAAATGTTGTTCGTCTTTTTTTTTTTTGCAAATAACTTTTTATTATAATTTTCAATTAACAATACAAATCAACAAACATTTCAATATTTAACAAATTAAGTAACTAACAGTGTCATAAGAATGCAAAGTCTTTATATTTGTGTGGCAAGCTAAAGGTATGAGGTTGGCAACTCTTTATGTAGTCAAAAAAACGAAACCACTTCTCCATAAAGTTATTTGAGCTCTTTGGATTGTCTTGTGCAATCAGTTGCATTGCAATTTTGTCTGTTACAATTAGATCCCAGATTTTTGCTTTCCATTGAGTTAACGTTGGAAGTCTTTGTGTTTTCCATTTCTGTGCCAATAATATTTTGGCCGCCATCAAAAAAATTGAAATAATGTCTATCATTTGTTTAGTCTTCAAGCCAGGCCAATAGTGCAATAAGAGTGATTCTGGAGTGTTCGGTATCTCATGACCTGTAATAAGTTTTAATTCGTTCAAGATTTTACACCAATATTCTTGTACTCTGGGGCACGCCCACCAACAATGTTTTAAATCTCCTACTTCCCCACATCCTTTCCAACACTGTGGCGTTTGCTTAAACCCACTTTTGAATAATCGGTTAGGTGTAAGGTACCACCTTGCATGTAATTTAAAATGTTGGAGTCTTAAGTTTAAATGTCTACTAGAGCACACACCTGAGGACCAAATGTGATTCCATTGTGAATCTGTAAGTTGTATTCCGCAATCTTTTTGCCAAGCTTTTTGAATTGAGGTGGATTGTGACCATATTTTTGTACTTAATAATTGGTAAATTTTTGCTAATAGTGATTTCGTCTCTTGTCTTTGTTCTTTCAAAAATAATTCAAATGATGTTAATTCTCTATAGATATCCGTTGTTTGGATCAAATCTGATAGCATGTGATGAAGTTGTGAATATGATATCCAAGGTATAGAGGTACCGTACTTCTGTTCTATCTGGTGTTGAGTTCCAATTTTTTTATTAAATAAAAAGTCTATGATCCTGTGAATACCTTTGGCTTTAAGATCTGACATATAGTGTTTGTCTGTTCCAGGAGTAAACCAGGGTTGTCCAAATATCGTGTTTAAGGGTGAAACTCCTGGAGCCAGGACTTGTCTATATTTGTTCCAAGTTTGCAAGGTATGCTTTAAAAAGGGATTATGTAATTTCGTTACCTCCTGCTGCTTAGGTATGTTCCAAATTAATTCACTTAAGTGTTTAGGTTTGATTTCTAATTGTTCTATATGGACCCATTTTTTTGTACATGAAGTTAGAGAGTAATAGTGAATATTCTTAAAATGTGATGCAATAAAGTATTTTTCCAGGTCTGGTAGTCCTAATCCCCCTAAATTTTGGGGTTTGGTTAGTGTAACATAATTTATTCTGGCTTTTTTTCCATTCCAGATAAATTTGGTCAACATGTTTCTCCATGCTAAGATGTCTTTTTTCGGGATTGGAATTGGTAAATTTTGAAAAAAATATAGGAATTTAGGAAGCAGTATTGCTTTAATTAAATTAATTTTTTCCATCAGGTTTAAGTGGTGTTTGTTCCAATCTTGTAGAGATAGTTTTGTTTGTGCCACCAGGGGAGTATAGTTTGAAACATATAAGTCATTTAAGTTTATTGGAATATTTATACCTAGGTGTTTCCATGTTTTAGTTACCCAATTAAAATTAAATTTCGACTTCAACAATGATCTCTCAGATGCTGTGATATGAATTGGATAAATTTCTGATTTTTTATAATTAACTGCAAATCTAGAAATAGTACCAATGTTTTGTAAGTGAACAGTTAGGTTTTTCAAAGAAATTTCTGGTTGTGTTAAATAAAATATTGCATCATCAGCATATAAATCCAATTTAATTTGTTCTGTGTTTAATTGTATTCCATGTATGTTTACATCAGTTCTGATTGCGTGGGCCAGTGGTTCAATTGATATAGCAAACAACAAGGGAGACAAGGGGCAGCCCTGCCTGGTACCTCTTGTCAAATAAATGTCTTTAGAACGAAAGTGGTTAACACAAATTTGAGCTGCAGGGGATTGATAAAAGGTTCGAATAGTTTGTTGAAATAATGGGCCGAAATTCATTACTCTAAGAAGTTCCAGTAAATATCCAGGCTCCACCCTGTCAAAAGCTTTTTCAGCATCTGTTGATAGGATGAGGGATTGTATCTTATTTTGATTGCAAAAATTTATTACATTAAGCGTTGCGAATACTATCTGTTATTGTCCGACCTGGCATAAAGCCACTTTGATCCTCGTGAACATAGTTAGTGATTATTTTGTTTAGTCTCGATGCTAAGATAGTTGATAAAATTTTAAAGTCGTGGTTTAAAATTGAAATAGGCCTGTATGAGGATGCTACTGTCCTGTCTTTACCAGGTTTGGGTATAACGATTATGCGTGCTTCTGACCAGGTTTGTGGCATTTTACCGTTTTGCATTACATAGTTTAAAATAGTTTCAAGGTGTTCCACTATGGTTGATTGAAATTTCTTATAGAACTCAATTGGAATTCCATCCCTTCCTGGGGTCTTATTATTTTTCATTTTTGATAAGGCTTGTGTGATTTCTATACTGGTTATAGGTTGATCTAAATAGCTTTGGTGTTCATCCGTTGGTTTGGTTTGAAATCCTATAGAGGATAAATATTCTTGTATCTTTTTTTGTTCCGGATGATCTGAGGCAGGGCTCTAGTCGGGGGGGAGCTCTCAGGTACGGAGCTCCGGAAGAGAACCTCTAGGGGGCGGGGCGGTCACGTGGTGAAGCCCCGCCCCTTCTTTACCCCACCCTCTGCTTCGATCCTCATTCCGTTTGGGAATGAGGATGAAGCAGGAGGGTAAGTAGCCGGGCCTTCTGACACACTTCCGGTGATGTCAGGGGGTGTGGCCTTCTGTCACTTCCGGTGATGTCAGGGGGCGTGGCATATGCAAATAAGTTATGCTAATGAGTTATGCTAATGAGCTCCGGCAGCTCTTTTTCTACAACAAGACCCCTGATCTGAGGTATATAATTGCTGGTAGTAATCACTAAAAGCCCTTGTTATATTTTCTGGTATTACCTGAGTTTTGCCCTCTGGATCTCTCAGTGCATGAACTAAGGTTGATGCCCGTTTTTGGTCCACCTTGTGCTTAAGTGTTTTTATAGATTTAGAAGTTCTTGTAACATATTTTTGTTTTCTAAATAGTAGATTTTTTTGTATTTTAGAAGTTTCCAATATTTCTAATTTCTTACGTTCCTGAAATAATTTTTTCTTCAGTTTATTCCCCCCATATTTCATGTGTTTTTGTTCTAGCTCTTTAATAGATTTTTGCAAATCTGTTCCTAATTTTTGTTTTTCTTTTTTACAGTAAGAAGTCAAAGAAATTAGCTGTCCCCTCAAAACAGCTTTAAAAGCATCCCAGATGATTGTTGGGTTCACATCGTCCGTCAAATTATTATGGAAATATTATTTTATCTTATCCTCAATTTCTTTTGTAAATCTATCATTTTGCAATAAAATTTTGTTTAACATCCAGTTTGGCCCCATGTTGTCTCCTTTTTGATATCCTATAGTACCCTTGACCCACGCATGGTCAGACATGCTTATTGTCCCAATTTCTGCATCATGGATTTGTGGCATTAAGTTTGACGAGACCAGGATATAATCGAAACGCGAGTATGTTTCATGCGTATGAGAATAAAATGAGTATTCCTTCACAGATGGGTTTAATATTCTCCATATGTCTTTGAGATTAAACTGTTCCAAAATCTTTCCTAGTGTCTGTATTACATGTATTTAGTTTTTTAGTTGGTTTTCTATTGTGGTGATGTGATCGATCCAAAGTAGGATTGATAATAAAATTTAAATCCCCGCCAATCAAAATTTCACCATGTCCAAAATTCATTAATAAATCCATTACTGATTTTATAAAATTAATTTGATCATTGTTCGGTGCATATATGGATGTGATAGTCAAGGGTTCCCCACTTAACATACCCTTAATAAAGACATACCTTCCCCTAGGGTCTGTTTTTGTGTGTGTGTGTTGAAATGGAAGATTTTTAGATAAAAGTATTGCGGTACCTCTAGATTTGGACGATCCAGCTGCATGGTACTGTCTATCAAACCAGGACGATGTCAGAACTTTCTTTGTGGATTTCCTCAGGTGTGTCTCCTGCAAACATAATATATCTGGGCGTTGCTTAGCCCAGTAAGATGAGGTTTTATACAATTTCTTTTTACTATTCAAACCTTTAGCATTCCAAGTAAATATTTTCAGTGGTTGAGCAATCTTGAGTTTCTGTTACTTAACTTCTTAACCGTAAATTAAAAATTAAATTTGTCAACTAACTAACTTGTAAAATTAAAATTCAAAACTACCCTTTACTAAAAGGGTACACTTCCTGCTTACAATAACTGGGTGACAATTAAGTCTCCCCACCAGGAAGGAATCCAAAACTATTGTGGAGGTAATGTTAAAATAAGTTTCTCCCTTAAAAAAAAAATTAATCCGAGCTTTCCAGCTTCCTCCCATTGAGTTGTGATGTTCATTCCAGTATTAATAACTTTAGACTTCAATAGAGAACATTTCCCTTTCTTTTATGTTATTGTGCGGTATTAATCTCAATAAGACTTACAACTTGGTAATCAGTAAAAAGTTATCACATATGTCTTAAATCATAAATATAGTGTCTTAAACACACTCAGTAACATCAAATACTAATAAAATATAACTATAAATCATATGTAGGTGACTTCACTTCAGCTACCTTTACTTACAAGGTTAAATTTTAAACAGAGCTTTCTGGCATTAATTCATGCTTGATATTAGCTCTCTCAAATATTTAGAATTCTTGTGAATACCATTATCAAATACCTAATAAATAAAACTATAAATCTTGATTAGGTGCTTACTCTTCAGCAACCTGTATTTAAAAAATTAAATTTTAAACTGTGCTTCCTAACATTAATTCTCACTTAATGTTAGCTCTCTGAATTATTTGAATTCCTGGTAACACTATTATTACAATATCAATAAAAATTAGCTTCCCTTATAGTCAGTGGGTACAATTATCCCAAACTCCCTCTATAGCCTCAGGTAACTTATGACTTTAAATAATAGCTAGTTGTGTTTTCTTCTGCTTCCTTTACCTAGACATTATTATTTAAATTGTGCTACCTTGCACTAATGCCAGTTTAATACTTTCATTCTCAGTTGTTTTCCTCTCTCACTTTTTTTTTAAAAAAAGAAATTCTTTAAACTCCAACATATAAACACCATTAGATATTCCCAAGCTTTACATTGCAACCATTTGAATACTAATATGTGTATAAATATACACTTTTAACTATAAAGCTAGTAAATCAGAAATCGCTTCGTATTACTAAAAAACAGCATTAACAATTTTTCCATTTTCTTTAACTTGAGTTCAGTAGCAGTGTCACAGTTCCAGTAGGATCTTTAGAAATATTCAAGCTGCTTCAGTATTTCCCTCTTCCTCTGTTGTTAGATCAATTCCCAACGTTGCTAGCAGCCTTTTTCCAGAGTCATAATCTGTGGCCTGATGAAGAGCACCGTTCTTATATACTTGTATATTCGAAGCCTGGCTCCATCGGAATTTTATGTGTGCCTTAAACAGTTTGGTGGCAATTAGTTTAAGGGAACGTCATTTCTCAAGTGTTTCTACGGAGAGGTCTAATAACACGATTATTTCCCCATCTTTGTATGGCAAGGCTCCCTGAGATCTTGCCTCCCTCAATATTTTATCTCGCGTAGAAGAATACAAAAATTGCGCCATTATGTCCCTTGGGCAGTTTCTACGGGCTGATGCCATAGGGCCCAGCCTTTGTGCCTTTAATATAATTGGGGCTTTCCCTTCATCCAAATTCAAGACTTTGGCCAGCCATGATGAGATAAAGTGTGTAAGGTCTTTACCTTCTTCCTCGCCTCCTTCAGACCTCTAAATTTTAAGTTCATTTGTCGCCAGCGCTGTTCGAGCGAAGACACTCTTGCGGTCAGTTGTTTTTCCGAAGCTTGGGCGTTCTAGTTTTCTTCTTGCAGAGTTAGCGCCAATTCTGCTGTATTTTCAGCGATTTTTGTTGTTTCCTTCAACTCACGTGTTAGTTCGCTGAGTTGATTTTGTAGTGGTTGAACGATCTCGGCTACCATGGTTGAAAGCGATTTAAGCAGGTCATCTTTTAAATCGCATAAGTCTTTTTTCGTAATTGGTGAGTTCGGCTCCGGCGATCTGTCCCGGGGTTCTCCCGCTTTTTCGGCCGCCATGTTTTCGCGGTCTCGTTCTTGAGTAACGGCCGAGGCAGTTGCAGCGTCCCTGGTGAAGTACGCTCGTACTGATTTGTTTTGAGTTGAGTTTTTCGTTGTTCTTCCTTTAAGAGGTTTTCCCATAACTTTCCTGAGTGTTTTTTGGGAAAATGTTCCGATTTTCGTGGTTTTTTGGGAGGTTTAGGCTGGGAGCTCTAATCAAGTGCGTCCGCCATCTCCTAGCGTCGCTCCGCCCCCCCCAAATGTTGTTCGTCTTTAAGGTGCTACTGGACCCCTGCTCTTTTCTACTGCTGTGGACAGGAAGAGCAAGTTGCTGGGGCCGCGGTCCCCACAATGCCACTGAATGCCTGAGGGCTGCTCAGGCTATGTGAGCAGTCACAACAGCACCCAGCCAGCAAATGAGGCCTCAAGGGCTTGTAGTTCCTAACCAGGAGCTGTTCAGACTGCTGCTCCCAACTACAATAGTCTCACTGACAGCGCAAATCTATGCAGACTTATTACAATCTAAACCCACTGAAATCGTTGGGCTTAGATTAGAGCAATTCTGCACAGGATTGCACTGTGAAAGAACCACAACAGCAGAAAAGAGCAGTTTCTGGACCCCAACGTGGCTCTGGCTTGTGGAGGCTGAGGAGATGAAACTGGCATCTACGTAGCTTCCTGCCATGCTGTACCAGAATAACATTATATATCCTACTGTACTGTTTACAATGAATACATTCCAGTTGTTTTTATAGTTAGTGACATGAGCTGTATGCACAGCTCCATCAAAGCCAACACAGTTAGAGGAAAAATAGGGTGAGTACAGAGGTCCACTGAAATAGAGGGAAATTAAACTCCCTCTGTTATTAATGCAGATTGCAAACCTTCCAGGCAGCAACTGCCTCATGTCAAGATAATGCACTGCACAATGCTGGCACTAAATAAATGTTAAATAGTAGGCGCAACTGCAGAATCTCTTTCATACATAATGAAAGATCAAAGACTTCACATTTTAAAACAATGGCTGAGAATTTTACCTACATGCAATTGTATGAATAACCACAGAATTCATGAGACTTACAGCTATTCTTTTCAGTAAGGGATTTAAAAAAAAAATTATTCTGCAACAAGAACAAAATCTTGAGAAGCCCAGCTTGTGGTCTACCATGCAGCCTTATTCTCCGCATCGGCTACTACTACCCTGTCAACACCTGCAGAAGATGAAACCTACCAATGAGTCCAAAACTCCTCAGATTTTGGCTGGTCTTGGTAGACAGCTGAAATTTGTGACCACCACCACCACCCTGTCCCATGGTTCCCTTGGACACTCTACTGGGCTTCAGGTGTGCCCAAAAGCCGTGAGAAGTGTTCCTGCTTTGGAGAGTCCCCCTCCAAAGCCTTTCAGTACCGCAGGGATGCATCACAGCCCATCTTTCTAGATGGATCTTAACTTCTAAGGTAGGAATCACTGCACTACGAAATCTTTGCAAAAATACTGGAAACAGAAATGTGTCTTTGGGAGAAAAAGAACTCAAATGAAAGAAAAATATGCAAGATTCTATCAAGAAGAGGAAGAAGAAGAGGAGGAGGAGGAGGTGATTGGATTTATACCCCGCCCTTCACTCGGAGTCTCTGAGTGGCTTACAAACTCCTTTCCCTTCCCCTCCCCACAACAGACACCCTGTGAGGCAGGTGGGGCTGAGAGAGCTCTGACAGAAACCACTGTTTTCAAGAACAGCTCTTATCAGAACTTATGGTTTGCCCAAGGTCATCCAGCAGGTGCAAGTGGAGGAGTGGGGAATCAAACCCGGTTCTCCAAGATTAGAGTCCGCGCACTTAACCACTACACCAAACTGGCTCTCAATATGATTTTGTGTGGTTGATTATGGAAACTCCCAAATTGTGGAATCACTGATCTGGGCTGTTTTCTTACACAGTTCACAGTTCTTCAATGCTCTCTGCCCAGGATTCTTTTCAGAAAATGCATCTCAGGGATGAAGGAAAAAAGAGCAGTTTGTCAAAGACTCTGCAAGTGAAAAAATGTTAAAACAACCCCAACTTTCATGCTCCTCTACAGGAAAAAATATCTCCCCCCTCCCACATACAAACGACACAGGCTGCAGAGAGAGAGAAATGACTGGTGGACTTGTTTTTAGCAAAATTACAAGCAAAGAGATGTTCCTAACTGGTTGGCACTAAGAGCAAAATACAATTAAGCCCTTATTTTTGTTTGGTGTGCTCTTTTTGCTTACTGCTAATAATGACTTGCTGGATTGCTGCAAACTGGGACATACTTCTTCTTCCCTCTATGCTATCTTGCCCTGACCTGGATGGCCCAGGCTAGCCTAGTCTCATCAGATCAATACAAGAACCCGTGGGCACTCAACGAAATTGCTGAGCAGTCAGGTTAGAACAGATAAAAGGACGTACTTCTTCACCCAAAGAGTGATTAACACATGGAATTCACTGCCACAGGAGGTGGTGGCGGCTACAAGCATGGACGGCTTCAAGAGGGAATTGGATAAACATATGGAGCAGAGGTCCATCAGTGGCTATTAGCCACAAGGTATAGATAGGGACTCTGGGGCAAGTGATGCTCTGTCTTCCTGGTGCTTGGAGGGGGGCAACAGTGAGAGGGCTTCTAGTGTCCTGGCCCCACTGCTGGACCTCCTGATGGCACCTGGGATTTCTGGCCACTGTGTGACAGAGTGTTGGACTGGATGGGCCTTTGGCCTGATCCAACACTGGCTTCTCTATGTTTTTAAGCTAAGCAGGGTCAGCCTGGTTAATGTTTGGATGGGAGACCACCAAGAACTACCAGGGTCACTACGCAGAGGCCGGCAATGGCAAACCACCTCTGAATGTCTCTTGCCTTGAAAACTCTATGGGGTTGCCACAAGACAGCTGCAACTTGATGGCACTTTCCACCACCAGTATGCTATCTCAGTGCTAGAACCAGTCTCCTTCTGGCAAGAGCTGCAGTGGTTGGCGAAATCTTAGCCCATTATCATCATGTCTCTTCTTTACTCACTCAGCAAACTCTTCTTTACACTTCTGCAGAAGCTCCTGTGCCTTCTGGATTTCCTGCTCATTCAGGAGCACCAGTGTCCCAATGGTCATGTGGAGCTTTGCTGGGTTTTGGAATAGACTGCTGCTGACACCACAGTCCTGGAAAAGAGTTTAAAAACTGCTCAGGTGACAACAGCACAGCTTGGAATCTCTGCTGTAGGTTATTAAAGCCCTTTGCATATTTGAAGTTATGAACCTGCATATCAATTGCATTTCTTTGGAGCTCAAAGCGCATTCAGGGGCATGGTTGGCCATGACTCATGCATGCTTTCACCATAGTTGCCCCACAACTAGGGAATGAGCACCCCCTGGAGGTATGAAGGATTGTATCCCTGTTAGCTTTCACTGAAACCTTTTCATTTCATAGGACACATAAATGACATTTCTAAGAAATATTTGGCATCTGGACTGAAAATTTGTATACTGTGATCTAATGTTTTAAGTAACATTTTTTAAAGCTGATGCACAGTTATCTGTCTTGGGTTCTGAGGAGGAGGAAAGGTGAGTTATAAATGTTTTAAAATAAATAAATAGCCCCTGAAGACCACAAGTCACAATGGATGCAATGCATATTTAAACTTTCATATGGTAATAACAAAAAACAGGGCAGATAAAACCCAATGAACTAAAAAATGTCCAGCTAAACATGTTCAAATTAAATAACATCATCTCTATCATTTGCTGATTGCGTAACTTTACAAACATTAGCTCTTGTGTTTAAAAGCAGATAGTCTGCAGTAATAATTGCCAGCGTGTTAATTTATTTGCACTTTTAAAAGTTGAGATATAATGCACCCTAGGAAAAATTGGGGATGATACAGGTAATCTGTACCCTTCTATAAGTCACATTTGAAGAAATAATGCAATGCATAATGCCACATGTACAGTAATGTAAGTTGTGATAGCCTTCTTGCACTGCTGACGTTAGCACAGAGAGCGCTCTGCCAATGTTTAAACACTCAAGATAGCTTTCAAACAAGTGACAAGGTTTTAGGTCACATACAAATGAGGACAATTTTGTTACGCTTACTGATGACAGATCCACTAGTATAACAATATTTTCTAACTTCTGTTCCGGGCATGCAATGGCATATTTCACATCCCTAAACTAGGGGTGCAGAACATATGACCTGTTGGCTGCATGTGGCCCACCAACACAAAACATGGCCCATCGCTCCCACCACTAATCTTTTTACTCAGCAGGCATTGCGGGACTCCATCCCCTGTAAGGGCTGCCACTCTGAGCAAGGGGTCACCTCAGCAGTGTCAGGGCAGCTGGGTGCCAATGAAGCAGTGCCACAAAAGATGAGTGGCAATTCTTAGGCACTTCGCCAAGAGGCACAGATACCTGGGACCTAACAACAAAGCCGGCAACCAGCTGCCATATTTTCATTCATGGTACGATGCATGTATGATGTACATACAATGCCACCCCTTTTTTTAAAAAGGAAGCCATTTTCCCAGGTGTATGCACAGCTAGCACTCATAAAACACAGCCACCAGGCTGATTGGTGGCAAAAGCAATGGCACCTCTCTAGGAGCACACACTCACCAAAATTCAAGGATCTCCACACACACACACACACACACCCCTTGAGCAGAAGTAAATCTGAATAGCACTGATCTCTATTGGAAGTTTGACAGGCTCCCTCTTATTTCTAAGCACACAGCAACAACTGCTCATTTTCTAGTTTTTTCTCTGTCACTTTGAGAGAAGCAAACTTACAACATTACACTGCAGTTTTACAGAATGGGTCTCCTCCAACACTCTGTGGCCCAGGCCTTGCAGTTTTCAAGCCTATTGGACGTGAACTTGGGAGCCCTCAACCACAAATACTTATCAAGCAACTGGAAGACTGTTGGCCGCCAGGACTGCAACTTCCCACCCTCTCCCAATACCAATGAGGCCAACTGTGTAATCTGAAACATAGTTACACCCTTTTACGTCCATTAAAGTCAATGGGCTTAGAAGGGTATGCTTCTGTTTAGGACTGCTCTGCAAATTTGTTGATTAAGTAAATACTTAGCTGACTTTTGCATACTCAACTAAAACTAAATCAAAAGCTGGAGAGCTCCCTAGATTTCATCCTTCCCCCGTTTTCATGTTCATTTTGCCAATGGCTACCAAAACGAACCAGAGAAAAGCTCCTGAAGTCCTTCTGCATGTCATCACATTTAGAATGTGCTGAACTGTCTGCTGTCCTCATGAGTTTTTCTCTTAATCTGGAACTAGCATCATTTAGTTCATAGCAAATAACGGAGCGTCAGAAGCTGGGGAGATGCCAAGGGGAGAGGGTTAGATTGGTTTGATATGTTCCAACTGCTGGCAGAGGTTCATTTTAATTTATGTAATGTTCACAGATATGTTGATGAACAAAAAATACATTAACATGATAAATAAGCGGCTTTTGGGGAGAGCAGCCCACTCTAATCCTGGAGAGGCAGGGAAAGCAGAATTCACATTATAATTACTATCAGCTGAAGCAGCTGAATTTCTCTTCTGCAGCTTTCCAGGAAGCATCAAATTCATCTTGCAGGCACAGACAGCTTCCCACCCAGAGACTGTACAGCACCAGGGAAGAGCTAAGCAACCTGTGCAGGAGAGGAAACTGCAGAGAGAGGCAAAACTTCAATTAACAGCATTCCGATCCAGGATTCCTTCCTTAGACTCTCTTAGCACATCAGATCAATTGCTACAAATGTTTAACTCCCTTTTAGAACTTGATCCAGGTCTTGAAGTTTGTACAATTTCATCCAGATTCCACATCAGAATCCAGCTCTCTGTTGGCAAGTGTGCTTTAAATGTATTATTTGTGCTATGCTGATGCTTGTATGTCTGTAATGTCTCTGTATTTGTGTGTATGGGATTGGGGAAATGCTGTGTGCTTGGCAGTTTGCTTGCTTTGGCTGGCTTGCTGGCACCTGGAAGCTGCTGTGTGCAGGGCCTGCTCTGCCTGTATAGGCATGCTAATGGGCACATGCACTCACATCCATACCTTCCCATCCTGCCTTGGGACAAAGAAGACATTCTCCATAATGCTCAGCCACATGGACTCTTGGAAACAACAACGGGACCACCATGAAGGAGTTTCTACATGACATGTAACCCTTATCTGGTTTGAATCACAAAGATAACATCCTGTTTATTACCTTCTGGACCAGGCCAGCATCTGCAAGTCAAAGGTTACTATGGCAATACAACTTTGACACCTGACCATATGGCTCCCATTGAAGTTTAGGCTTAGATTTGAATATTGCCCCACTCCCCTCTAGGTAGATGTGTCACTACCCCTCAGCCTATAGGTATAGAGAAGGGGACGGATTGTAGGTGGAGGTTGGCTCTGTGCCAACCCCCCAAAGCTAGGTATTATAAGGCAAAGCACAGCCTTTGTTTCTGGGTTAGCTATCCAATTTCCTATTTCACCTTTGCAACTTAAGTCTACTGCAGGTGATTCTTAAGTGTTCTCTTGGGTCGCTACCAAGAGAACCCACACGTGTTTGGCTGGACCATTCAGTGTGATTCAGAGTCCCTAAAGATAGTACCTTTGTTCCTGTCCTCTCTGCTGAGAAGAGTTTACTTCTTGCCTGGAATCAGATAAGTATCAATCGCTACCCTTCTGTGTACTCCCTCATTGTTAGTCTGAAATTATGTGTGAACGCATCTGTTTTTGTGCGCTTGAGAAATCAACGATATTTAGTAAAGACAACATTTATTCTTTAAACATCAGCTGTGTTGTCTTGCTTCTTGGGAAATAGGAGAGTCTGTTCTGACTCCGCTCTCTGGATACACGGGTAAAACGAACTCACAGCCCACTGTCATATATAAGGCAGAGTTGGGCCACAGGAATAATCTCCACTAGGGGGAGTTCCGCTATCATCTCACCCTCAAAAGTCCTCAACGTAGTACTACCTCCAACTTTTATAGGCCTTGCACTGCACGTCTGCTTAGACACTTACACCACTTCTTTGTATCTCCAGGTCACGATGTGCTACTTAGCAAACAATGCAGTGCCACTGAATTGCCTTGACTTTCTGCTTTCAATCTATATTCAGCAATGTATTAAAACTGTGGCCACTTGAGCACCCAGCAGATGCAATTGATGAGCAACAGAGACCCAGCTTGTATGTCCAGAATCACTCTTAAAGAAAGCAAAATTATTAACTGGAAAAGAAAGATCATGAGCCTCAGGGCTTCCAGTTTCTGGGGTGGATCCTACTCTGATCTTATCACTCCACTGAACAAAGTTTATTCATTTATTCATTCATCTATTAAAATATTTATATCCCACCATTCATTCTGAGTCTTCCTCTAACTTAAGTGGCTCTCCCCTTGCAGCAAACAGCCAAGTCTCATGCTACAACAGCCATTCTTTTAAATGGATATTTTACTGTGAACCCCATCTGCCTAATCTTCACGGAATGATGTTGTAATCAGACACTGCTATCCTTGGCACATGGCTGCCAGGTTTCATCTGATAAGCAACTAATAACCCTGTATTGTTTTAAAGGAACAGTACGCGGCATCCATGAGTACAAGCAGATAATGACAGGAACAAAACAGGAGCTTGGACATTCTGATTGAGTTCCAAGCTCAACAGTCTATTTTAAGAGCAGCTGTAAATTAATTAATGGGGTGAACATGATTCTGACCCTTTCTGAGTAATGTCCCAGAGTCAAAGTTAGGCTGCAACTACATCCAATTTGTGAAGCTAACAGTGCCATCCTATGTAGAGTTACACCCTTCTTAATCTACTGAAGTGAATGGACTTAGAATGGTGTAACTGTGCTTTAGATGATACTGTGAGTAACCATGCTGAGAAGAGGTAAGTCTTACTGGAATACTATCAGCCTAGGGTAGCCGGCCTCAGAGACCTATCACTCTGCAATTAATCAAAATAGATAATTCAGATTCTTTGCACTTCATTCATTCTTCTTCCAGTGCTTAGTATACAATTTGCTATTCTGCCAAATAGAACAACTTAAAACTAAAGGAAGACTTATTTTCATGTCGCCTCTGATTTGAGAGGCACTCAATTCCTATACCCAAATTTACCTAGATTTTACTGGGATAACTGTCTCTGGAGTAACTGCAAGTATCCACACAACTAAATTGCTGTTTGAAGTACAAAAAACAATACAGTACATATATTGTTTAATTACAGTACCAACTGTATTTCCATTTAATTAATTTCTGATAGAAAGAGACAACACATTGTTCAAGAATTACGGCCTCTAAAAGATGTCCACTTCTCACAATCTTGAGAAGTGAGCATACTTATGTGTACAGAAGGAAGCAAGTTCTATTTAAATCTCTGTAATTTATTCCAAGTTGAGTCATTTAAGATTTGACACATTCCGTTTAATTCAAGACATTCGATTTAGTTGCCTTCTAAACACTGCCCTCTGCTGGACATGAAGTCATTTGGTACCATACAAATTAACCATCATTACCTCACATCATGGGATTAACTGAATGGCTGAAGAATGGGAAACTGATGAAGGAAGCGAAGGTTTAAAGCGAAGAAAGAACTGTTTACAAGGTTTCTGTGACACTATCTAGAACTATTTTCTTCATGTTTACACTGCAGAGAAAATGCTGGGGGGGAATCTACAAGTTTTAAATGAATTGCCAACAGTAAACAATATCATCATGAATATTCTTATTTCAGCATGGAAGTCACACACAAAATGACTATTAGACTACTAGTGCAATCCTAAAGACATATTCCTTGTTTAATTACAGTACCATTAGTAGACCCGTGTAGGATTCTGAGTCAATGCTCCCTCTAACCTGTGGAGTCCCGTGAGCAAAAATTCTCCTTTGTGAGCTACTGGCATCAAAGTTGTGAGCAAGAGATCTGGCTGCTGCATATATTAGTTTGCTCTGGAGCCATCCTTCCTGAGCTAAGACAAAAATGTGTGAGCAGGAGGCTAAGAACTGTGCGCTAGCTCACACTAACTCAGCTTAGAGGGAACACCATTCTAAGTAGAGCTGCTTAGGATTGCTCTCTTCACTCACTTTGTCATTCTAGCCTATGAGATCTTCCTCCTTCTAATAAATATTTTTTAAATCTCTCTCTCTCTCTTTACTCAGATCTTTAAGTGTTATTACATTTTAAAAAATAAAATAAACATATCCTATCAGTAAAAGGGCATTGTTTAGCCCTTGAGATCCTCACAAAGCTTCAACGGTTATCACAGCAACTGAAATAAAACCCATAATATGAAAATTTCCTTGGAATACAAAAGAAGGCAGAACATAAATGCGTGTACGCCCTTGCAGTCCATTCCATTTGTTTTGACAAATTTCCTCACAGATCCAGCAAATTTGGCAGCCTTACAAATCACCAAACTAAGTAAGAAACAAGGAGATCCCTGATCAGAGTCTCCCCTCATATTAGGGCTTTGGAGGCCATTAAATCATAGCGTCACCATAAGCTGGAAGCAACTTGATGGCACTAAACACACACATACACACACACACATTACTGCTGGAGTAGAGGGATTTCATCAATGCAAGTTCCCCTAGTGGAAAACATATAAGTACCTGTATGCTTTCCTCCTTGGAATGAATAGCAAGAACAGGAGAGAGGCACAATTTTCCCTGGAAAAATTGTGCTGGGTAAAAGTTCTCCATCCCAGAACCGCAGCTGTGATCCAAATCAGAAGCCTTTAAAAGCTGCTTTTAATCAATAAAAGGGAGATTGGAGATCGGATCTCCCTGAGCCCCTTTTTGTTTGACTTGTCTCAGCTGGACAGGAGACAGAGGTCTTGGCCACTCAGATTCTTTAAAATTGTTTCTCTATGGACCTATCCCTAGGTTTTATATATCTGGCATAACGAATATAAAGTAAATGTTCTTGATGGCTCAAGCTCTACCAGATACATAACCACTGTTCTACTGGGATTTTCTGAATTTGCCTCTCAAGATATTGAGAAGCCATAAACTGGAATCTCAGTATCAAAAAGCCTTAACTCAAGAAAAATAAGTTAAATCATGCAAACAGTTCTCAAGAATACAATCAATTTAATAAAGTAAATATACAGTGACAAAAAAAAATCCAACCAACTCCATGTCATGATTAAAAAAATAGTTCCTCTGTCTACTTTTTATTTTTATTTTGCTGTTTTTAATCCAGTATTTTAGATTCTAGGGATTGATATCACATGCTTGCCTTTTAACTGTGCAATGATACCTCCAGTTATTTTTGGATTTATCCTTTTTTTCCAGGAAACATTTTTCTGGTCATGTATTTTCATCCATTTTTTAGTTTATAGCAATACATAAAACGTGACATAAGAGTATGAAACGTCATAGGCATAAATCCCAGTCTGAGATATTTCCAGTTATTCTATCTCTGTCAGACCGCAAATCCTAATCCCCTAAAACAATTTAGGAGAAGACAGTCCCTACATATGCTGTAAAATATGGCAAGATCAAATTTCCCTTTTTACGTCTTACAAAACAAAGAATGTGAAATTTTTAAAGCTCTCAGCATAGGAGTTGCTAGACAGTAATTCTAAGTACCTCTTTCTGAAAATACATCCTCCAAATAATTAAAGCTATAAACTTTTTCAATTACTTTGGCAATCAAGTAAGCTCTCATGCTACATAGGAGGGCTCCCAAACTTAACTATCTTAATTTTAGAAGATATTTAGCAGTTTACTTTGACAAATCAGCACATAACGTCTCAGTAGCCATCTCAAACCAACATCTATAAATGACAACTGCATCATTAGCAAACAATAGAGCCAGCAAGGGAAAATAAACAGTACTATGTAATCTGAAAATCAAATAATTTACAAACAAATTAAACAGTAAGGTAGCTAAAATGCTTTATCACAATAGTTTGTACTCCATAATTTCAACCACTGTTTATTCCAGTTCATCACATAGCTGTATATAGTTGTTTCTTTGAGCCCTGGGTCTATTTGTTAATCAGTTGGTACAGCACAAAATTTTTATCTATGATAATGTTACCTTTCCTGAATCTCCCTGTTCCCCTGAAATCGCATTTAACTCTTCTTCCATCGTATTGTAGGTGCAGTTCTGAAACTGTGTAGCAATTGTTGGAATCAGAACTTTGATTCTCAGGACTTGTAGCTCACGACTTTGCAGCCATGGCAACTACAGGGGATATCCCAGTTAAACTTAGCATTCTTACACACGGCAGGACATATGCTTTACTTGGTGTTTTGTGCTGATCCAGTGCAGAACAGTTCAGGAATGGAAGAAAGCTCTAAGACTTGTTTGTTATAGTTCAATATTGCCCAGGGGAGGTTTAGATTGACAGGAACTCAAAACCTCCACGGGGGTAGAGGACTGAACAAGGTGTTCTACCCTGAAGGGAGATTAATCTGGACAGATTCCTGATGGCCTTTGAGAAGTACTGGCCCTCCTGTGGGCACCCTGGAGCATTTCTTGTCACTTGTTGTCTAAGTAAATGTGGCAACTAACAGGCATTAGACTCCAGGGATGTTCAGCTTTGTGAGAGAGATGGCCTATCTCTGAAGCTAATATTTTTCTATAAACCTTGTCAAGCCTGTGGGTGCTTTTAGAATTTTGGGAAAGGGTAGTGGGCACCACTCCTAAGTGGCTGCCATTAGGGTGATATCAATTTAGAGAATGGCTGCCAAATCATGGGCCAACCAAAAGATGTGGGGATGTTCCAAACCAAGCATCTTCCTATCACAAGGGCAGCTGCTTCTGAACGGGTACTCTTTGATGGACACAAAGGTGATGCCTCCTTAGCTCTACTAAACTATATCTGGGTCGACCGAAAGACAGAAAAACTGGATCAGGATCTTTGCTTTGGTTTAAGTTTCCAAAGGAAAGTGAGGGCTTGTTCCTTGAGCTACCATAAAAAGAGGCTGCAAAGCCCAGAGAAATAACCGGAGTCATGGTCACACGGTCATTTTGATCGGGTTTTACAACTGTTCCCTATTGCATTTAAAAGGGCTGATCAGACAGCTGATTCTGCCTCCCGTATCGAAGCGGACTCACCCCCGCAATCCTCACGGTTTTTGAGCACATTTTCCAGCACTGGGGAAATCAAGTACTTTCCTACTACTTGCGCTGTGAATCCAGAGTTTCTCCTATCTGGATAGCCATCTATCGCTATGAATGTGATTAGGTCATCTGTATATCCTTCTTACGGTAGTTCCCCCCCCCCCGGCTTTCACCTTTGTGCACATGACCAATCTTGCGCCGAATATATTAAATGCATGAACACTCAAGCGCACATAAAACAGCGCTCGGTTACACATTGATAGTTCATTTTGTTCAGTGCACAATTTTTTTAAAAAAATCTGCATGCGCACGTATGCACATATGCACATGTGCACATGCGCAAAGATTTCTTTTTTAAAAAAATTGTGCCTGGAGCCTCCTCGCACAATGCAAGCGGTTGGGCAAGGGGTGTGTGATCATCTGAACCCGTTTTAAAATATCCCCAATCAAAACTACAGCGAGATCAAATTGCAGTAAGCTTGCCGTGTGACCACAGCCATAGTCTGTGTCTGTGGCCAAGCTGAGGGTTTGTGGCTAGGATGAGCTCAAAGCTCAAGTGGTCAGTCAGTTGGCAGGGAGAGGCCTGAAGTCCCCATTCTTCTTGTGTTCCAACTGTTTGGATTTACTCCTCAAGAAGCAAGCAGGCACATCAATAAACATCATGAAGGAGATACATCAAGAAAGCTGACTCAATTTGAAAAGATAATCTTTAGGACATTTCTACAGACTCCTTTTACAATATGACATTTCTACAGACTCCTTTTACAATACGACACAGAAACAGAACAATATATGGTGAAATGGTCGCAAAACTTTGGCAAGGAGATTTTATTCCAGCAATGGGAAAAGCTATGGACGAAAGATATAAAATTCACAGCAAGTCAAGCACTTAGAGAGAACTGGTATAAAATATTTTATCGCTGGTAAAAAGGTAAAGGTTCCCTTGCTCGAAAGCTAGTCGAGTCCGACTCTAGGGTTGTGGTGCTCATCTCCGTTTCAAAGCCGAAGAGCCAGCGGTGTCCGAAGACATTTCCGTGGTCATGTGGCCGGCATGACTAAACACCAAGGCGCATGGAACGCTGTTACCTTCCCACCAAAGTGGTACCTATTTATCTACTTGCAATTTTTTGCTTCCGAACTGCTAGGTTGGCAGGAGCTGGAACTAGAGACGGGAGCTCACTCCATCATGCGGCAACTCGGGTCTTGAACTGCCGAACTACTGACCTTCCACAGCCTGCAGTTCAGCGTCTTAACCACTTGAGCCATCGCAGCTCAAGTGTTATCGCTGGTACATTACCCCAAAAGACATTGAGAAAATTGATAAAAATATGGGGGGAGAGCAGGGTTTCGGTGCGGCACTATCGGTATCTCCTAGCAGTTGCTCCTGAAGGAGAGCCGAACCGTCCGGTTTGTAGGTCCTGGGAGAAGGGTCTCCAAAGCAGACGGCTCGACGTAGAAACTCTCCTCAGGTGGCAGCTGAGGGATCGAGCTCTCATCGTCTGCCCTGAAGCACAGACCGATGCGGGAGCCGTGTTTTGGCACACAGCTGTGAACACCCCACAGCGAGAGGAATAAGATGCCAATGGAAAATGAACTTTTGACAAAAAAAATTGAAACAGCAGAAATGGATATACTGTCAAACCTGTTGAAGGACAGAAATAAACAAAATGTGAGAAACAACTGGACACTATTTTATGACTAGGTTGAAAGAAACTTCGAAGACCAAGACCAAGACCAATGAATATATATAATATAAATTTGGAGAGACTCCAACTTGAACTTTATAGAATTTGATTCTTGTCAAGAATCATAACAAAAGATTTTAATGATTTGACTAAGTGATACTAGCTTTAGTAATTCTACAAAGAAATAGAACTAAGACTGAAAATGTGTAACAGCTATTATACAAATTTGGTGGAATTCTCCTATATGTCTTATCCCACACCCTGTACCCTTCCTACCCTTACATTTTCTTGTCCTATAATATGTTAAAATCCAATACAAATTAAAAAAGGAGAGAAAATGGATAAAAACTATAAAAGATTGTTAGAAGTTTAAAGAGATAGATGGTACCTTTTACCATACATGGTGGTCTTGCAAAAAAACTAGCAAATACTGGATGGAAATACTGAAAAAAAAATTGAATATTAAATTTGCTAAGTCACCAGACACAATGAGATTTGGAATCCTATCAGTGAATGTGGATAGAACAATGCATGAACTGTTAAGATACATGTTAATGGCAGCAAGAGTAGTATTTGCACCCAAGTGGAAAATTGAGGGTTGCTCAACTCTTGATAACTAGGTAGACAAGCTGCAAGAATATGCAGTTATGGCAAAACTGACACACTACATTAACCAAAGACTGAAAGATGAATTCAAAAACAACTGGCAAGTTTTCTAATACTATTATAACCAATCTCTCTAGTTATACATCTGAATGGTCTAATATTATATGATAATACTATAAAACAGTTTTAATATGAAATAAAATGCATATTTTTGTGAGGTTTATTATAACAAACTGTTGTGTGAAAAATTTATAAAAACTTCTATGAGGTTATTTATCTTATACCATATAATAGATAAGATCAATAAGATAAAAATTATAATATAGTATGAGAAAATGGTAGAACATACTGAGTAGGTCGTTATACTGATTTTTTAAGTTAATATGTATGCCATTAGATTCAGATCACTGATGTCTTACATTTTTATCTCATCTTTCCTCCAGATTCCACTAAGTTAAGTGCCTTCCTCCACTGCAGTATGCCTTCCTCTACCCAAGCAAGGCTCTTCATTGAGTGGACGAGAGGGTCTTATATGCATTATTGTTATTCCTTTCCTTAAATGTTGAATTTGCCAGAGGGCAAATGTATGGGCATAGATGTGTGAACAGGCTTTAAAAGGGATTAGACAGGCCTATCAGTGGCTACTAGCAACAGCGACTAAATGGAACCTCCACATTCAGAGGCAGTAAAGCTCTGAATACCAGTGCCAGGAGGTGACATCAGGAGGGCCTCAGCCTCTGTGCCTTGTTGTTAGCTCTGGAGTAACAAGTTAGCCACTGTGTGAGATAGGATGCTGGAACAGATGGACCACTGGTCTGATCCAGCAGGGCTCCTCTTATGTTCTTATGATGCTATTTAAAGACCTAGAATTGCATTCCCTGGAACAAATTTACCTGTGCAAAAGCAGGGCCAACTACCCAGTTACCATCACCTTCGAACTGTGGAAAGGAGTCTACTGAGGCATCTCAAGTAATACAGATCTGAATGGGATTAATAAAAAACCACCAAATTTGTTTTAATCTTAATCTTCCCTCTCCAACCGCCAGCTTTTTCTTGTCTTCTAGTCAGTAAGTAATATGTTAGATAATATTTGAACTTAATGAAATTCCCAAATAATTACAGCAGTGCTAATGTGATAAAATTCTATCATTCTGTTTCACCACAGAACATCTGCAGCAAGAAGCTGTTGCTTCCTGGCCCAATCCAAGGTGCTGAAACCTCCCTGAAAATTCCTGGGCAGCTTTGAACTGGTATGCCTGAGGAAGCACCTTCTATTCAAGGAGCCACTTGGTTTGATTTAAACTTATTTTATAGGCAGTGGACTTACACGTTTTTCTTCCTCAAATTATTTTTTACGAAGTTTGGTTGCCACTGCTGTCATTTTGACATTGCCTCAAGTTTCCACTGGGAAAGAGCGACAAGGTATAAATAAAAATCAGTGTGCTGACATTAATGTTTGCTCTTCCCACTTTAAAGACAGGTTAGTTGCTGGGTGTGAAGGCTTGGAGGTGCAACGTCTATATTAATTTTCACATCTTAATATAACCTTCATCTTTCTCATGAAACCAGAAAAGGGGGGGGGAGTCTGCGGTATTTTCTGACACATCAGACTACAGCAGTATAAAGAATGGACGAATTGTTGCCATGGTAACAATTCTAGTGAGAGGAAAAGATTCTGTACCATTGCTCAGCAACCAGCTAAGCTCAACACCTGATATTATTCCTTACAAATACTTTTTAAAAAACCTCCCTGGCTGTTAATCAGCTTCATTTGAATACAGACATCATTAACTGACTACTCTGTTCTGAAGCTGAAAGCAGCAGCAGGAACAATCACACCCCCTGCTTCTGTTCTGGGCACATATTCAGGTGCCTCTAAGCATCCTGAGAACTCCCCTGCTGCTTTGCACAGCTCTGTATACTTCCTTATTGCACTGTAAAGCACAGGTTTTCAAATATCATTTTTTCATTACTGATGTGCTTCCTGGCAGATCCTGCGGCGAGATAAAGTGGTATCGGAATGGCATTACTGACCATAAAATGACTGAGGCATCTGCGGAAGCAATAGGCGGCTTCAACTGGCAGTTGTGTCTCTTCAGAGCTGCATTCTACATCTTAGAGATAAGCATGGGGGGGGGGGGAATAATGTACCTTACAACCTCGTCCCTCTTACATATCTCACTTCGAGTGATATCAATTCTAGGCTTTAAAGCTGAGAGGATCTGATTCTTGATAAACAGAGTGATAAAACAGATGCATAGATCTTCTGGCAAGTTTCAAGGAAACCAATTAAAACCCTCATAAATTAGATGACCTCCAAAAATGGCTTGTCAGTATATCTAATTCCAAATGGGACCATAGTGGATGTGACTGAGAGATCTGCAGAATGGAGCCATAAACAGATGGAGGAGGTTCTCTACAAACCTGAAGGAAGTCCCACGTTTGCAGAAAATTTCAGCTCTGGAGGAGAAAAAACCAAAACTCCCCCAAATAACAGAAACTCCTGTGGACTTAAGAAAAGAATGCTCCTTGAGCTCCCAGTGACCATTTTGGAGGTTGCTAGGGAACCACAGCCCTGACCTGGATAGCCCAGGCTAGCCCAGTCTCCTCAGATCTTGGAAGCCAAGCAGTTTCCAGCCTTGGCTAATATTTGGATGGGAGACCTCCAAGGAATACCACAGTCACAATGTGGAGGCAGGCAATGGTAAACCACCTCTGTTAGGCTGCGATCACACTGGAGACTTGGTGCAATCTAGCAGGGCCTCTATTTGTGTCTGTTTAAATTGTCATGGGAAGGGGTAACCAGACAGCACACCCTGAAGTGGCCTCACTGCACACTTGCCCCATGGCCGACTGTTCAGATTATTGCTGCAGGGCAACCATGGAGTGGGTGGTCAAGTGGCTTCTTTTTTATAATTTTCTTTTGCATATGCACATAACTGTTTATTTGAAGCACCGCTCTATTTTGACAGCTCGAGGAGGCTGTCTCCCCTTCTGAAAAACTCATCTTTTCAATTAACCTTCTTCCCTACCCTGTGTGCTGCAAAGCTGTAGGCAGAGGAAGCAGCATGACAAAAGACAAAGGAGGCTTCTCAACCTGCCCTTCCCTCCCCCTTCTCGCCTCAGAGGACAGCTATAAGCTTGTTGGTGTGCATGAAAATGCAGTTTTGTGCACATCACTAACTAACTTAAAAAAAACCAAGGAACAAAAATGGATCAGAGCAATCAGACATCCCAACCGGGTTGAGCTCACACCATGGGAATTCAGACATCCAGAAATGTGAGGTGAAAGTGCTGATATCTGTAAACACCAGACTTTCCCCAGTGCCTGATTACTCCACTTCCAAAGCAGGGCACAATAGGGTGGCAACAACTGGGGCACAGAAGACAGATGTTGCTGTCTGATCGTGCTCTTTAAATCTGCAAAGGTGCGGCAATGATATCAGCCTTAGTCTCTTGCCTTAAAAACCCTACAAGGTCACCATAAATCAGCTGTGACTTGATGGCAAAAAGGGAACCATAACAATATTGCTGAGCCTTCCAAATCTGGAAGAAACGGGGGCAGATAAAGGTAGGCTAGGCAGTGGGTGGGAAGGAGAAAAGGAAGTGGGGAAAGGGATGAGGTTATGGTGCTGCCAGGGAAGGGAAAAAGGAAATAGTAGAGGAGGGGATACAAGAGAAAATCAGATGCCACCTCGTGGGTCCCCTGCTTGTTAAACATTATTGAAACACCCCCTCAGTTCTGTATGGTGCATGGTATTTTCTCCCTGTTAGTCTAGCTGGTCTCTCGGCACTGGGCACCACAGCTGCTTCTCCTCTTGGCAGTGCACCATTCCAGCTGGTCACAAGCACTGTGTGAAGGCCACACAGCCTTGGTTCTTTTGACAGCAGCCCTGATTCAGAGATGGACCTCCCGCTCTGCTGGATTCCCCCTTAACAATGAAGGTCATATATTTGCAAGACACAACTATACGGCTGCTTGTTCTTATTGTTTGTATTGTTTACTCTTGCGCCGATAAAATTATTGCAGCATGGTTCATTAAACCATTTTTATTCTGCTGCTATATATGCAGGAATCCTGGCAGCCATAAACAAAACTCTTCCCAAGCCACCCATTCTCCAAGTGATATGGCTAAACTGTATCCTTCAGTTAAGAGAACTGAAACAGCAGATAATGAAACCAGCAGCATATTTGCAAACTGCCTATAGGACAATCAAGTTTGCTGTAGCAGTGAAGAGCAAGTTGGGTGGGGGGAAAGGTGATCTATCTGTGGTTCCTCTCTCACTTAGCAAGACATGTTACCTTGGCATGTCTTACCAAAGCCTGGCTAGATCAGACAGGAGGAGTACAGCTCTCTCAGATCTGCTGCCATGTTTTTTGGTGTAGCAGTGGATAGAAACTACTATAGCATATTGGGCTTCCATCGCCTTCTCTTTGTGTTCTAGCAGTCGGAACTCCAGTTTGCTGTTTATGTACATGTTGGGAACATTGGACAACCAAGTATTCAAATCCCTGAGCCTACCCTGCTGCTTATGGTCACCCTGCATGAGATGCTGGAACTAGTGTCAGACCTGGTGTTGATCTCCCTGAGGTCACTGGGGACTAATTAGATGGGCTTGAACTCATTTAACAGGGATCAAGATTAAGAATCAAGACTTCCTGGTCTTATGAATTATTGCAAACTGTCTAAGACCCTACAAATGTAGGGCCAGTCATACACTCAGAAAGATTATCTGCACTAACTCAATATTATGTGGTTTTGAGGGAAAGTAGGCAAAGTTTCTACTGTTCCTTTGTCATAGGTCGACCATTACCTAGCGAAGGCCAGACTCATGAATACTGTTATTCGGTACCTTCTAAAATTGAAAGCTTACTCAGGGGAGGGAGGATTGATTGTATTTGCCAGAAAGCTTAGCCAATCAGCACTGTGCACAACCTTATGGACTGCACATAGGAAAAATGTTTTTTCTTCTAAGCTTGATACTGAAGAGAAGTTTGTACATTTAAACACAATGGAATGAATGCAGTTCTGCAGTGGCTCACTGCTAAAATTATGCACATTTGTTTGCACCCTTAATTCTATTCCATTTATTTTTCATTATTTCCTGTTGCTAGAGCAGAAAACAATCCAGGAAACAGCCTGCAGAAAGTCTCATGAGAGGAAAAAGGAAAGAAGTGCTCCCATATAATTAAGGCCCCTGTGATATAACTAACTAATTCCTGTATAATGTAAGAATTTTTCAGTAGCAGGGTTCTACAAAACAATAAAAACATAGACGTAAATATATTAGATAGGACTAGGGAATGAGGAATGAAATATATTCAAAGGTCTAGAGTATTATGTTCTCTTTTACAACAGTTTGAAGAGCAAATGATTTGGAAAGTCATCGCTTAAGCGATCATCTGAGAAAATTAAACCTCTATTCTGCTGCCAGCTGACTAATAAAGTCATTTATAATGTGGCTATATTGTGCTTTAATTATGACTTCCAGCTATAGAGTATTTATTTCTATGGCCACTAGCTTCTCAACATCTAGCATCCTAGCATCTTGCTAATGATGGCTCCACAGTCTCAAGCAACAATCTTGCCACAAGCAACCTATTTTATATTGGCTCTGAAAATCTAGATTAGCTCTTATAGGATTCTGGCAGATAACCTTAAAAAAAATCTCGAGTACTATCTTGACAACTTACATTTGAACACTTTTCTAACACTTCTTTCTTGAATTGTAGAAACTTTTCCTGTATCACAGGTTGGTTGAGTGCAAATGACAGAAAGTGCGTGAAAGGTTGTTTCTTGCGAAAGCTCTCGACAAGAACATCAATCCGGGTTCGAGCTGAAATAACACCATTCCGGTGTTGTCCGGTAATCACTGAAAGAAAAACAAATCAACAGATCTTAGCACAGTTATCTACAATCAGAACAGGATCTGCCATGTGTGCACACAAAGAATTAAGAACAGGGGTTGATTTTCCACTCTACCTATAAACCAATTTCTAACAAGGTAGCAGCTTCTTCCACAGAATATTAAGATCAATTTCACCATGAAACCAGGATTCTTCAAGTGTGAAATGGGCTTCCATGCAGAAGAATATAAATATTGTCAAGAAAACAGAAGAGCTACTGGATGATCCTTCCACCAATTCACAGTTCTGAGCACAAAAGGCACATATCTACCCTATTCACATTAATCTACAGGTAACTCTGAGAGCTAATTTCTTTTGCTTCAAGTTCTTAAAGCGCAGCAAAGGCAAAATGATCTGATGCTTGAATTCCACTATTTTACATTGCACATGCCTTTTAATATTTGATTTTTACAAAGGATATCACAGCTATATAATGCCCTTGAACATACTGGGTGGCTGGTATTAAAAGGAAAGAAATGACATTTTCCAATAGAAATGCTGCTTCTAATATGAGATAATTTAGTTGTTCATGAATATTAATGTATTACTAGATGCCAATTCTTAACATTCTTTTTCTACTTCTTGCTCATGCATTTAGAGAGTAATCCTAAACAGGTCTACTCAGAATCCTACTGTTCAGTGCGACTTAATCCCAGGAAAGCATTATTAGGATTGCATTATGGATTACCCTGATGCATATTGTATTTACTGGTACTTTATCCGGTTGATAATCTTAGTTACTGAATATACTGAATGTCTTTCCTTTTCCCTTTCACCCATACTATAATAGATCAATTAATTCTATTTTCTTTGTATACATGCACAAATTTTGATTTTATGTTCTAAGTATTATTTCATATTTTGTCTCTCATTTTATCGGTATGATGTCATTGTTATTTTTATTATTATACAAATTGTTGTGCATTTTAATGAAAAAGTAATGTACACGTTTTTAAATGAAAACTCCATTTACTTAAATAGCAATAGTTAAGGGGCAAAACAACTGGATAGCAAGTATTCAGTCATATTTGGATAGTAAGTATTCAATTATATCTGCTTTAAAAAAACAACTCATCATGCAAGCTCTTGGTACCAGATTTGTACAGCTGTGCAAAGCATATCAGAAAATGGCAACCCTCTCACAAGAGGAAGAATATGAGAATGACATTAGTTTCATGGGATCTTTGTTCAGATGCTTTTTGGCACTGCTAAGAGTAGATGTGAAGAAATCTGACTTTATCCTTCCTGGATGGATTTCAAGTGTGTTCATACTGTGCTGCTATCTAAGCATCTAATGAAAACCTACTGGACAGCTGTTTTCCAATCTCAGTATTTAAGTGCAAGGAATACCTCAAAGGGCAGTAGTTGCCTGGAGCTGTAGGAAGGGGGAAGGCAGGCATAGGATAACTATGTCCCAGAGTTTCAGGTTATATATAAGGAGGGAGCAGCCAGGAAAGGGTAAGAGACATAATAAAGGAGTAAGCATAGGGGCTAGAGCTCATGACTGTAAAAGCGGACACACAAAGAATTCTGAAGAGATGAAGCAGGTGGATTACTGAATATAGGAATGAATAAAAAAAGGCTCAATAAGAAAAGTATATGGGGGGGAGAGTGAAAAAGCAGGTTGCTTACCAGCAACTGGTGATCTTCGAGTGGTCATCTGTGAATTCACACCCATGGGATCTAGTGCGCACGTGCTGGATCGATCGGTGCTGTAGCAAGCTCTTTTAACGGATTTTCACGCCCAGTCCCTTGGGCATGTGCAGGAACCCCACCGCGCATGCCCAGAGGGGTGGGTGCAGACATCCCACCAGTTCCTATAAACCGCTGCAAATCAACCCCTAATAAAAATGTAGAAGCTGACAGCAGCGAGGAAGGAGGGCGGGTGGTGTGAATGCACAGATGACCACTCGAAAATCACCAGTTACTGGTAAGCAACCTGCTTCGACGTGGTCTCTGTGCTTCACACCCATGGGAGATTAGCGAGCAGTAGCCTACCTGGAGGAGGGTGCTGGCAGGTCTTTTACTGCGTAGCCGAAGACAGAATGTGACGTCCCATGTTGGTATTGGCGTTGTTACAGACGTCTAGGGCGTAGTGCCTAATGAAGGTTTTAGGCGTGGCCCACGTAGTGGCTTTGCAAATGTCTGTCAGGGGCACTCCCTGGAGGAAGGCAGTGGAAGTCGCGACAGCCCTGGTAGAATGACCCCTGATAGGGTCAGGCAATGGCTGTTTGGGGATCCGGTAACACAGATGGATGAGACCCACAATCCACTTTGACAGGTGCTGGGCCGTGATGCGAGTGCCCAGACGTGCTGAAGCGTACGAGACGAAAAGTTGTGAGTCCCGCCTAGTTGGGTGTGTTCTATTGAGATAGAACAGGAGAGGGAGGAAGACCTCCGCCTGCAGGTGGAACTCTGACACCACCTTCGGCAGGAAGGAGATGTCTGGGACGAGGCGGACTCCGTCTGGCAGAAACGACAGGTAAGGTGTATCGTGCCGGAAAGCCAATATTTCTCCAACTCGCCTTGCCGATGTGATAGCAATTAAAAAGGCCGTTTTCCATGCGAGGAGTTTGAGCAAGGGGTTCAAAGGGCTTCCTCGTGAGCTGGCGTAGAACTAGAGGAAGGTCCCAGGGAGCGACTGAAATTTTAACAGGAGGATAGAGGTGTAACAAACCTTTTAAAAATCATTTGGAAATCGGATGAGAAAACAAAGTACATCCGTCAACTGGAACATGGTAGGCCGAGAGAGCTACCAAATAAACTCTTAATGATGAATGGGAAAGTCCCGAGTCAGCCAAGGAGAGGAGGAATCGGAAAACTCTTTCAAGACCCACTGAGGTGGCTCGAGGGGCGTCATCACCTAGGGAAGAACAGAACCTTTGTCATTTATCATTGTAAGACCACCGCGTAGTAGGCTTCCTGGAATTCAAGAGGACGTTCACTACGCGGGAGGAGAAGCCGGTGATGTTATCTGCCATGCCGTCAGTTTCAATTGCGGTATGTCGTGATGTAGGACGGGGGAGTCGAAGAGAAGGAGGAGGTCCTGAGCCGGAGGGAACGGATAGTATATCACCTGTGGTAACTCGAGGACCGTTGAAAACCAAGGTTGTCTCGGCCACCATGGGGTTATTAAGATAAAGTCTGTGGCGTCTTTGAGTACTTTGCGGACCACTCTCAGAAGCAGAGGTAAGGGGGGGAACAGGTAAAGAAGTCCCGAGGACCAAGGGTAAAGGAGACCGTCTCCCAGAGACTGTGTATCCTTGCCACCTCGACTGCAGAACAGAGGACACTTTTTGTTGTTTCTGTTTGCAATGACATCGACTTGGGGAACTCCCCACTTTTGGAAGAGTGGGAGGAGGTATGTTGGGTTCATTCCCCACTCGTGAATGCTGAGTCCTGCTCGACTTAGATGGGCTGCCTGCACGTTCATGTGTCCGGGAATGTGAGTGGCTATGAGGAATATGTTGTTGGCGATGCAAAGCTCCCACAACTGAATGGCAAGGGTGCAGAGTCGTAGGGAAACAGTGCCTCCCTGTCTGTTGACATAAGAGAGCGCTGTGGTGTTTTCTGTGAGGACCGTGACACATTTTCATTTGACTGGTGACAGCGTGTTGTATAGAGAGGAGTTCTAGAAAGTTTATGTGCCGCTTCCTCATCTGTGTGTTCCACTTGTCTCCAACAGAGAGGCCCATGGAGTGTGCACCCCATCCCGTCAGGGAACAATCCGTCGTAATGGTGACATCGGGTGACGGAGGGTGGAAGGGCACTCCCTGAAGGATATTCAAAGAGACAGTCCACCAGAGTCCCATATGCTGGGAAGAGGGGATAGGACGACAGTGTGTGCGTTTTCCGACTGGTCGTAGTTGTGGATGAACCAGAGTTGTAAAGGACGCATTTTGAATCTGGCGAAGACGAGAACTGACGTAATAGCCTCTGAATTTGGAAGGCAGTGACGGAGGGTTGGGTACGGACGATGGTGGCTAGGGAAATGATATCTTCTGCCCTGTCGTGTGGCAGGTAAGCCATGCATGTCGTTGAATCCAGTATTGCGCCGATGTATTGTATTCTCTGGACCGAATACAAGTGAGACTTTTGTTGATTGACTCGCAGACCCAGGTTGTCCAGTAGAGCCAGGGTCTGCATGATGTTTGAGACCATGGCATTCTTGGGCGGCGCTACCAGAAGCCAATCGTCTATATACGGGTAGATGGAAACTCCCCAGAGACGGAGGAAAGCTGTAACCACAATCATAGTCTTTGTGAAGACCCTTGGGGTGCTGGATAGGCCGAATGGAAGGGCCGTATATTGGTAGTGCTGTTGACCAATCGCAAAGCGTAGGTATTGGCGGTGGAAGGGGTGGATAGTAAGGTGGAAATATGCGTCTTGGAGGTCGAGGGTGGCCATCCAGACGTGTCTCTGAAGCAATGGCATGATCTTGTAGAGTAGAATCAGTGGTAGCGTTGAAAAGCCCCAGGCCATCGAAAGGGAGATCTTCCACATAAGATCTAGTATCTATCGGTAGGTTGCGGAGCCGGGAATGTCTTCTGAGAGCTATTGCAGAGGGGTGGAAGGATCGACTATAGGAGGATGCGACAGAGATGCTGAAGGTCTTGACTTGTGGGGCGATCTTGACCTATAAACAGAGTGGGACGAATAGCGATCCCAACCGGAATAGCCCGCCGGAGTCAACCACGGCATGGATGGTGGATAAGCCCCGTACAGGTACCTCAACTGTCGTTGATCCCACGATATTGGTGGGGGGGCAGGAAGATTCTTGGGGAGCGACTTCTGGACCACAGATGTCTGGGAGACAAAGCAGCAGCCCATCTGTGAGAGCCGTCCCTGTAGTCCCGGTCGTCGATATCGACAGAATGATCGTGCAGACGTGGAGGGTGACGCTGCGTGTCACATGAAGTATATCGGTGCCGATGTGGATCGATTTCGGGAGCTTCCGATACCGTTGATGTCGACGACAGGGAAGGAGACAGAGAAGGGTCTGCATCCATTTGATGACTTAGGAGCTCTACCGTTTCGATGTCGGAGTAAGGACGCTCCGTTTGGTGGACAGGGGAGTCCAAAACATGGATGGCCGGTATCGGTGGAGGGACTTGGGCCGCCGATATCGATACTGCCATTGGAGCGGGAGGCACTTTAGGGGCATCACCCAGTGCAGACACCGCTCCCTTCCCCTTCTTTGCCGCCTTCAGCGGCTTGGCGGTGCCGCCTTAGCCTTCTTTTTGACTGGCTTGGAAGTGGATGATTGTGCCTTCAATGTCGGGAGCTTCGGCGTCAGGCGGTCGGCATCGGTCTCGATGCCGGAGCTGTTGATGTAGACGGTCTCTCCTCCATCGATAATGCAGGAGCAAGGGCCGATTCAAGCAGCGCCACTTTAAGGCGCGCAGCACGTTTTTTTCTCGTTTGGTTGGAGAAACGCGCACAGTGACGACAGGACTCTGGCTTGTGAGACTCTCCGAGGCAAAAAATGCAGAGGGTATGACGGTCGGGTGGAGCAAGTTTGCTACCGCAACCCTTGCACCTATTTAAAAAATCCCCACTTCTTCTCCATACAAGAAAAGAAGGAAAGGGAACGTTGGGGGGGGGGGTAGCCCGAAGGCCTGAGGTAAACTCCCCCTCAGTAGAAAGCAAAAAAAAATATTTTTAACTGTTTTTGAAGAAGAAGCAACCAAAAATTAAAGTAAAAGAAAGTTTGGAAATAATTCCTAAGAGCTGTGTGGCGAAAGCTAACAGCGAACCAATCGGACCGACGAAGAAGAGGTCTACTCAACGCGGCGGTAAGAAAGGAACTGGCGGGATGTCCACGCCCACCCCTCTGGGCATGCACAGTGGGGTTCCTGTGCATGCCCGAGGGACTGGGCGCGAAAATCCGTTAAAAGAGCTTGCTACAGCACTGATCGATCCAGCGCGTGAGCACTAGATCCCATGGGTGTGAAGCACAGAGACCACGTCGAAGATGAAGCAGTGATATAATAAGCATAGTCCGAAAGTACTGCAGCATTCTGCAATGAAGACATCATACCACCTGCCTCCTCCAATATTCAGTGGCACAGATATCTAATTTCATATCTGACAGTCATTCAATCCAAACAGTACCGTTGTCCACCTCTTAATTTTCCATAATCTCAGCCCTGCGCATAAAAAGTAAATTCATTTTTATAAACATCAGAGCTCACCAATCTCTCCCTCTGCTCCAGGCTTAGGAATACTGATAGAGGTTCGGGTATCCATTTCTAGTCTCTTTTTTGTTTCTCCTTTCTTTCCTATTATATACCTATATCCACAGGAAGAAGGGAAAAAAGAATCACAGATCAAAGTGCAAACAAATGATTGTCAGTCCAGACATCATGAAGTAAATATTCTGCCCACTTAGGGTTGACAACTCGAGGTTGTGAAATTCCTGGAGATTTTGGGGGTGGAGACTAGGGAGAACAGGTTTTGGGGAGTCAGCAGGGTATCATGCCATACCGTCCGCCCTCCAAAGCAGCCATTTTCTCCAGGGGAACTGTTCTATGTTGCCTGGAGATCATCTGGAATTCTGAGAGATCTCCAAAGTCCAGACCCCTTCTGGAGGCTGGCAACCCTATGAAAACTTGAAATACTACAGTCTTAACACAGACACAACATTCTTAATAATTGTGGCATAGAATATTTCCTGCAATGGTACTATGATGTGAAGTTCCAGGTCTGGAAATAAATTTGAACCAAATTTGCTCATTGTAGTTGCCATAAACCAATGGGTACCATCTAGTACACAGACTGGGAACTCCAGGCCTTTTTCCCCGCTACCCTTTAAGTACTCTGTAATAATGGCAGGAAGAAAATGCAGAAACAAAGAGCGCTGCCATTGGTTAAAACTTTGTTTTCTGTATTTCCTTTACACCCTGCCTTTCTCCCTAAGAGGAATCAAAGCAACCTACAGTGTCCTCCTCTACTCCATTTTATCATCAGGTGGGCTAGGCTGAGAGTGTGTTACTGGCCCAAGGCCATCCAGCAAGCTTCCAGGGCACAGTACATGGGGGCTTGCTGTGTATCCCACTACAGAAGTACATACAAAGACATAGAGCTGCAGATTGGAGCAGTGAGAAGCAGGTCAGAAGGCAAAAATTTCAGTAGGGTGGGAGATAACAGAAAGTATGCTATGTAATAGGCTATGTAAAGGCCCTGTTGCTGGACCACTCATCTTTCTAACAACACTGAGACCTTTTTCTAATTGTCCTTCTAGGATACTTTAATAATTGACTCTGGCTGCAGTCACACGGGCAGGAAACTGCGGGGGGGGGGAGCGTGGCTATTAGCCCCGGGGCAAAATACCTCGTGGCAGCAGGATCAGACGACCCGGCGAGGTCCCGGCGAGGTCCTGTGGTTAAGGTGGAGGTGCCGATCACACGAGCATCCGCACCTCCACCGAGAGCATCCGGCCGATTGGAAGGGGATGGAACGGGCCGTGCACAGCCCACT
>NW_015163652.1:112847-132572 GCF_001447785.1 Gekko japonicus | reverse complement strand
AACCGCTCTCTGCCTGGCCGCTGCCGCTCACCCCCATTGCAGCCCCCCCATGGCCCTCCCTCGACCCTAACACCACGCGCCTTTGTGCGCACGCGCTGTTGGGCGCTTCTGGAGGCGGGGGGAACCACCTGGCGGGCGCCGGATGCCACGGGAGTCCGGCAGGGGCGCAATCAGGCGCCCGCCATTGCTGCGCAGTTCCCGGAAACTAGTACCTCGGACGGTAGCCACGGATCAGCCACGGGAGCTCTATGCTCCCCAGATGTTGCGGTGAGATCGCGCCCGGAAACTCCGCCTCTCTTCCATCCCTCTTGCGTGCTTACTGCTCTGTGTGACCGCAGCCTCTAAACATTTTAAGCCGCCAATAACTTTTGTTAAATTGTGAATGAGCTAACCTGTTAACTAATGCAAAAGCTACCCACTTCCACATTAAATTAGGTTATTATGTGCCCACTGACTCACTTGTATAGTGGGCTGGGAACATCAAAAGCACACCGGTAACCTCTTTCAGTCTCTTCTATCACAAAGGCATCACAAGGCTCATCTGCACCATCCCCAAGGCCTACAAAAGATAAGGGCAATCACTGTTAGAAACTTTCTTTATTGTTAGTTCAACCAGCCTATTTCTCCCACAGTGAAACAACAGGTTCCACTGACAGCCACCAAGAGTTCCTTATGTCACCTTTCTATCCATTTCGAAAAGCAAAATGCTGCTTTTAAAACTTGCCCGTGCGGAGTCTTCAGAAAGCAACAATTGCAGTCAACAACATGGCACTTTCCCCCTTCCCTTGGCTGTATTCTGCAAAATAGCCCTGTAGGAACTATTTTGCACATTGCAATAAAGCCCCTACAACTGTATACAGAAATACTGAGCTTCCCTACCATTTGCCACAACTAGCCCACCACACAACCAGGATCAAGACTCCTAAGTGGACCAACAGACAGGCATACACTCATTTGAGAAACTGAGTATTACATTACAACACCTCTGGAACATTACAGATCAGTAGAGGCAGCACTGCACAGTGGTCAGAGTTGCAGATTGATGTGGGGAGACCCAGGTTTGTATTCTCAGTCTGCTGGCTGAGTGACCCCAGGCCAAATCTCCCCTTCTCTACCTAACCTACCCCACAGGGTTGTTGTGAGGATGAAATGGAGACTCATGGGCAGGGTCCCCAGCTTCCCTGGCAGAAACACTATGTTAAGAAATCTCTCACAATTATGCAGCCATAGCAGGCAGGAGGGAAGGAGGCAAATACCTCCAGCACCAGAGACTTGTAGAGAAAGAGTCAAACTTTGGGGACTCACCTGTGCACCAGAGGGCCAAGGCAGCAGGAGGCAAGAAGCCTGGGCGAGCTGGGCTCCTCCATGCCTGGCAGAAGATGAGTTGCAGAGGCGAGAGGTGGGCAAGCAGAAGAGGCACTCAGCCAGCTGCACAAGCTGCGTGCAAAGAAACTCCCGCCGCCCCAAGCTTCAGGGCTGCCTCGTTAAAGGAGTACGGAGGTCAGACTCGCAAATGAGAAAAAGCAAGCTCAGGGTTCGTGGGTTGCATTTTGGGCTGTGGAAGAGAAACCGGCTCCATTCCTGGAGTTCTCTCGAGTTCCTGCGCTTTTGGTTTTGCTTTCTGCCAATCCGCCTCCCAAGACTGCTCCAGGTTCTCCGGCCTGAGGGCTGCTGGGGCTTCCCGCAGTTCGGCCCCATTATATCCTATAGGACATTGAAGTCAATGACGAAAACATAGGGTGTATTCTGGGGGCTGGAGGGGAGGGGGTTTGAGGGAGAGGCTCCAGAATTGCAGGGTAGCTGCTGGAGCCTCTCCCCAAGATACCCACCATGTTTCAGGAACATTGAACCAGGGGGTCCAATTCTACAGGCCCCCAAACAGGTTGCCCCATCCCCTCCATTGTTCTCTATGGTGGGAAAAAAGTTACTTTTTTCCCACCATAGAGAACAATGGAGGGAATAGGCCATCAGCGCCTACAGCGGAAGATCCACACTCAAGGGGCCAAAGAGCCGCATGTGGCTCTAGAGCCGCAGTTTGCCTACCACCGCCCCAGGCTAAATGGAGATGGAAAGCATTTTTCACAACTGAATTAACTTCTTTCTCCAGAAATAATACTGTGTCCAGTGTGACCTCAAGGCTCTTTACTGAGTCAACCAAGGTCTGCTGAATCTCATCAAATATGGGGAGCACCTCTAAGACCTCAGCCTTCCTGACTAGCATCACTTCCATCATGTCAGGACAACCTCACAAACAGAGATTGATAACTGAAAGAATTTTTTTGAATCACAGTAAAAAAATGAACTGCAACTGTGCATATGTACCTCCAATAAATCCCTGCCCTGGGTAGCCCAGACTAGCCCAGTCTTGTCAGATCTGGGAAGCCAGGCAGGGTTGGCCCTGGACAGTATTTGGATGGGAGACCTCCAAGGAATACCAGAGTCTGATGTGGAGTCAGGCAATGGCAAACCACCCCTGAACATCTTTTGCCTTGAAACCCCCATGGGGTTGCCATAAGTCAGCTGTGGCTTGACGGCATTTTCCACCACCACCTCCTATAAACCAATTGTCTGCAAGGCATCTAAGCAACACTGTTAGAGGTGTCCTGTGCAGTCTGAGAAATGCATACCATGTAAAAAATCCCCAAAAAAAATCCAAAGCAGGTCTACCCAGAAGAAAGTCCCATTTTATTATTATTTTATACAGTGGGACTTTCCAGAAAACAGTCTTAGGACTGCAGACAAAATGTCTGTAAATCAAAGTAGTTTCAGGTGTTGGTCCGAAGTAACAGAACAAAGTTTGAGTCCAGTGGCACCTTTAAGACCAACAAAGTTTAATTCTGGGTATAAGCTTTCGTCTGCATGCAGAATTAACCTTTGTTAGTCTTAAAGGTGCCACTGACTTTGTTCTGCAAATCAAAGTATACATCCAGAAGTGTGTATGCATAGAATGTCCCTCTCCGTCTCACTTTTTTACACACACACACACACACACACACACCCTACATACAGTGCTATTTGCACCTGCAAATCTCCCTAGGGAATGCACGGCATGAGATATTGTACTGTACTCCCTCAGGAAACTAGAATGCACAAGCTCAAGTCTATTCCCAGCAGTGCTATAGGCTTCCAGCTATGTGGCAATCATCCTATCTACACAAAAATGAAATATGTTGATTGCCAAGCATATTACTTTCTTCTAGACTTATAGGATCCCCAAAATTATTTACAGGCTTTTCATAAAGATAAGCATGGTACAAAACAAACTTCATAAAGCACAGAAATAAATAAATAATGCCACTTTATTTATTTATTTATTTATTTATTCTATTTATACCCCGCTCTCCCCACAAGTGGACACAGGGCGGCTGACAGAATTGGTACCCAGTACCATAAAACCATACAAAGATTAAAACATTCCAAAACATTTAAAACAATCCAATACACAAGTGCTAGTGCTCTGGCCACTTCCGCACTGTCATTTTTGTCACTCGTTTTTCCCTATTGCTTTTCCACATGTGTTTTGCTCTCTCTAGTAGTCCCAGAGAGAGCAAAACACACGTGGAAAAGCAATAGGGAAAAACAAGTGACAAAAATGACAGTGCGGAAGTGGCCTCTGTCCAGTTTCAGTACCTACCGACGCTAATTCCAACCACCTCTCATGTAAAAAATTATGTACTTAAGCCTATGCACAAATGTGTTTTATAGAAAAACGGCATCTGCTTCAGAAAATAAAGATATTAATGTCTTACATATCAATCAGAAGTAAAGCTTTCAGTCCTTTTCATGATTTATTTATTTATTTTGCCCTGCCCTGGATATCCCAGGCTAGCCTGATCTCATCCAATCCTGGAAGCTAAGCAGTGTGCACCAGGATTCCCACAAAGCTGAGTCAGTGAGAGCTAGCTCACAGTTTTTTAGCCTCTAGCTCACACACTTTCGTCTTCGCTCAGGAAGGATGGCTCCAGAGCAAACTAATTTATGCAGTAGCCAAATCACTCGCTCACCACTTTAATGCCAGTAGCTCACAAAGTAGAATTTGTGCTCACAAGACTCCACAGCTTAGAGGGAGCATTGGTGTCCACCCTGGTCACTATTTGGATGGGAGACCACCAAGGAATACCAGGGTCACTACACGGAGGCTGTGGTCAGACAGCGTGCTGGGAGCGAGTTAAACTGCTCTGGTTCTAACCGGATTATATTTGATCTGGATAATCGCGATCACACTTACCTCCTTTATCCCGCCTCACCGCGCAGTCACGTTGCTCCCTGGAGTCTACACTACTGACGCGCAGGAGCATGTGTTGGCGGGTTTTTAAAAAAATTCCTCAGTTTGTGCATGTGCATAGGTGCCCCTCCGTAGAAGAGGGGGGGAATAATCATGGTGTATGCGCAGAACCACCAGGGTGAATCAATCCAACCCCTCCAACAAAAGACTTCCCTTTAAATGTTTGACCCGAAAATGGCCTCTGTGAGATCCCGAACTCATCTAAACACTAAAACAAGTGACCGTTTAAATGTCGGTTTTCTAAACGTGGTGGCGGAGCTACACATATGCACACACCACCAACGCATTAAAAAAATGGCGGGCGAAAAGCGGAAGCTCGGGCAGCTTTCAAGCGGGGAAGGGGTTTAAACCGGAAGGGGCTCGACACCGCAGGAGCCATCAGACATCAGAAAAGTGCGGCTAAAACGGGAGAATCAGGAAAACACCACTTGGGGACAAAACACTCCATTTTAAAGGGGGTTTGAGCCGGAAAGCGACAGCTGGGGATGGTGCACAGACATTGGGTATGTGAACGTGGATATAAAATCCGTTACTGAAGCGTGCCAAAAGCGGACTAAATGGCCCATCTGAACGCACCCAGAGGCAGGCAAACTACCTCTGAAATCTCTTGCCTTGAAAACGACAGGGGTGCCGGAACTTCCGGTTGATGGTGGCACGCTCACGGACTGACCTCCCGGACCTCCCAGGGGTGTCTCCGTGCTCTGGCGGACGGAGGGGGTGAGCAGGCTCGTAACCCCCCCCCCAGGAGCACGAGGAAGGGCACCTGGCCAAGGAGCTTTGAGGGGGTAGCCTCTTCTCTGGCTGAATGCCAGAGAATCGAGGCTCCCCCTTGCTCCAGTGGTCCGTCCAGCCGAGAGACCTGATGGTACAAGTGAAGCTAGCCGGGTCAAGCACAGGAGATCAGGCGTTTGAAATGATGAATGAAGAGGGGTCGGAAGACCAACTATGAACATGAGTCAAATGAGAACTGATTTTTAAACGAAAAGACACTCCTTACCTGAAGCGGCGAAACGGCAGAAGCGAGTGGTGGGAGGGACGCCTCCCATGCCCATAAATCGTTGAGCGAAAGGGGAGGGAGTGGAAGAATAAACAAGAAACTGCTCAGAAGTACTCATCCATCGAGCTATACAGATAAGCGCATATTCAGAGACTTTAAAATTTATTGTGAAAGCAAACAAATGAGAAAAAGATGGCGGCGAAGAGGGACAGAGACAAAGAGAAACTTTTAAAACCAAAACTAGAGTCCCAGAAGCCGGAAACGACCAGTGAGACGACAAAGGCGGTAGACAGAGGTCATGCGTCCTCTGCTGGAACAGCTCAATGTCTTTAAAGAACAGATGTCTGTTGTAACAGCGAATATTACTGCACAACAAAAGCAGCTGCAAGTTGTGACAACAAGCATTACTGCTCAACAAACGCAAATAACGGATTTGATTCAAGTAATGAAGCAGGATGTTGAGAAAGTAAAGGAAATGGCTGAGACAACGCATAGTGAGGAAAAAAGTGCAAAAATTGGAAAAGAAAACTGTATCTTTGGAAGATCAGATGCTGCAAGTGCAAATGGATAAGGCTAATATGGTCCTGCGCTTCCAAGGAGTGCCAGAGAAAAGAGGAGAGAATCTTAAAGAACTTATGAGTGAGCTACTTGCCCCAGTAGCAGATATAAAGGCGGACTTGCTACTCAACGACATGGATGTGGCCTACAGGTCATATTCAGGATACATAAAGAAAAATAATCTGCCTGGGGAAATTGTAGTAAGATTCTCAAAGAGGCACGTCAGGGATGCTATCCTGAAAGCAGTTGCTGCGACACCCCTGAAGGTGGGGAAGAATGCTGTCAGAACGCTAAAGGATATTCCATTTGAAGTAAGACAACGTAGAAAGAAATACAAAGAACTTGTGTTTTTCCTCCAAACAAACTCAATTGGATATAAATGGCTGTTTCCAGAAGGAGTAATATTCAAAATCAAGGAGAAGAAGGTCAAGATTGACTCTGTTCTTAAAGCTCAAGAGTTTCTAAAGGAGCAGCTGGGAAGGCCAGAGGACGAGAAAAAAGAAGAGGACGATAAGTCCAGTGGAGAGTTGGAAACTGGTTCGTCTGGTGAGGACGCTTTGTCTGAGCAGGGGGCATCAGCCCCGAAAAGTTCCTGCAAACTGCGGAAGAGAGAGAAGAAAAAGTAAAGGCTGAAGGACTCTGAATTGTGGCTTTGAGAACTTTGGTTCTAGGGGATGATGGGGGGCACTGTTATTGGGCAATTAAATGTAACTGGGGATGGTTAAAAGGGTTAAAAGATTGACACAGTTCATAAGAAGTACAAAGATGAAAAGTCTGAATGAAGTATAAAAAGCTAGTTGGAGATCTCCTCTCTTGGGTTTTTAGTTAGTAGTGGGTTCTTTACTTTCTCCCTTATATGTAGCTTTCCCTTTCCCTTTTTTCTGTTCTAGTTTTTGTAGTTTTTTTTTTTTTTTTAATCCCCTCCCGGGGCTTAAAAAAAAAAGAAAGAAAGAAAACTACAGGGTTGCCATAGTTCCACTGTGACTTGACAAGGGAAAAAAAATTATACCCCCTAACAGATTAATAGATTTAAAAAAAAAAAAACCTTTAAAACCAAACAAAAACACATCATTAAAACACAATTAAAACCAAAGCTAAAATACACACACAACATAAAAATAATGAAAACAAGACAGGATGGAGGGATCACTGAGGGAACGGCAGATGAAACAAAAAATTCTTCCTGCTGGCAGAAGACAGTAACTGATGAGGGCAGATGAGTCTCCAATTGGGACAGAGTTCCAGAGTTTTGGTGCCGCAACTAAGAAAGCGCTCTCCCGGGATGCTGCCTGGCTAAACCCAGAAAGTGGCGACACCCAAGCAGGGCCTCAGAAGATAACCATAGTGGTTGGGTACGGAGCAGGCAGTCCTTCAGGTATGCTGGTCCAAAGCCATATAGGGCTTCAAAGATCAACGCTAGCACCTTGAATTGTACCAGGAAACAGATTGGCAGCCAGTGTAGATGGGCCAGGACTGGAGTGATACAGTCCTTATGACCAGTCAACATCTTGGCTGCAGTATTCTGCACCAACAACTGAAGTTTCCAAGCACTTTTCAAAAGAATCCCCATATAGAGTGCATTACAGTAATCTAATCTAGATGTAGTCAGGGCATACACAACAGTGGCCAGATCTTTTCTGCCCAGGAAATGCTACAGCTGGCTAACCAGCGGAAAATGGTAAAATACACTTTTAACCACAGGTACCACACACTTATCTAGCAGTAGGTTCAGGAGCACCCCCAGACCTCAGACCTGCTCCTCCAAAGGGAGTGCAAGCCCATCCAGAATGTGCTACTCTTTAAATCCAGCATGACACTTTAAGTCCTCTCGCCAGTGGCATTTTCTTCTTGTTGTGATAAATTTGCAGTTTCTTAGCCTGCATTGACTTTTACCACATTCACAAATTCATCCAGTAGATCCTCTGACCTATGGGCGGGATACAAATCTAAAGATAAATAAATAAAATAAAATAAATATGTTGTGTGGGCAGGTGTCACGGCTCAGGTGAGGTGTCACCTGACGCTGCCACCACTCTGGTTCCAGACTCCTCTGAGAAGGCCCAGAGCACCTTCCCAGACCTTTAGACCTCCCTTTTGGCCGAATAATAGGCGTGAGGACCAGGCAGCGTGAACAATGAAAATAGTTTATTTTATAGGAGGTCAAACAAACAAGGTGCAGAATAATAACAGTAAGTGGGTGAAAAGAAAAGAAATCAAATGCCCTAACGCTTCTAAATATATACTGTCCCTAGCCCACTATTCCAAGTGGCACTAGACTACTCACCCTTCCCTCAGGATGAGGGTCTCTTCACTACAGCAGCCTCAGTCCCTTCAGGCTCTGTCCCCTGGAAAGAAGAACAGCTTTTCCTGCTTCACCAGATCTTTTATTCCAAGCCCTCCTGTTTTCCTATCAGTCAATTTTGGCTCCAAAACCTCTCAGGGGCTTCAGGAAATTGCAGGCCCAGCCTCACTTACTGCTAGCCAGGCTCCCTGGGCCTAGTAGGCCTCTGTTGGCACAGCCCAGATCATGACAGCAGGATATCAAGTACTCTGTGCTTCAAAAAAATTCAGTTAATCCAGATTCATAATTTTAAAATCTGAAACCATAAAACCCATGCTTTGTAACTGGGGTAAATGTGATTAAATACGTCTGATTTGCATGTTATTGCTCATTAGCTCTGCAGCGGTCTTGGTAATTGTGTAAGAAAATATTTGGGACACAAAGAAGAGAGCATGTAAGAGCAAAGAGATTTGATCCATGTCATGTTGCTGATTGTGTAGTAATTGGAATTTCTCCAACCCCCAAGGTAACTATAATCCTTCTCCATGCTCTCCTCTGCCTCTGCTCCAGGTCTGCATGGCCCACCCAAAGCTTGTCCTCTCAGGGCCGGAGCCAGAGTTCTCGGAGGCTGCTCTGCGTGGCGTCCAGGCAAGCCATCCATCCCCAAGTCAGGTCCCCATTGCCTGCAGCATCCACGAGGGTAAAGGAGGGCAAGTGCAGCATCCGGCATGGGTCAGTCGACTGCTAGAGGAGGTAGCAGCTGGGTAGGCCACAGCGGGGCTGTGCGCCTGTGCGCCCGGCTTCTCTCTGCCCCTCGTGCTGCCCTTCCCTAACAGAGAGGGGAGGGGTGATTTAAATTAATTAATTTAATTAGCAGCAGCACCCCCAGAAAAAAAAAACTGGCTATGGAGCTGTGTTCTTTGCAACCACAAGAACTAGAAAATTGGTCTTTATTTTTTAAAACAATGACAAATGAAAATTGAGGAACATACTGTGACCTTGAGAGCCAATCAGAGGGGGAGGCAAGAGCATCATTTGACGTGGTCCTCAAATTCCAAGGGGGGGATTCAAATTTAGACACTTGTTAATGTGGGACACTTAATACATTTAACAACTTGATAAGTTTCACACGGGGGGGGGGCGGGGGCAGCTATAGTGGGAGACCTTCTGATATACGCCCCTGCTCCCCACCGCCACTTCACAGGCTGGTGGCAGCAAAAAAGGGGGAGGGCCTTGCTGGGGTGACACACAAACATATAATATAAGTTCTCATCATGTTGGGAGCAACGCTCTAGGATTCAACCCAAACTCTATTGTCTAACCAAAGAATTTGTGCAAATCCTAGAGTGCCACTTGACTCGATTATCTCACTTCCAGTTTTGCACTGGAAGTGGCACTGAGTGTTGGTCCAACTGTTCTGCCCTCCAGCATCTAGCCTCAAAAGCCAAAGTGTCCCAGCCCTCTCTGAGAGAGCCTGCAGATGATGTTGAGCTTCATAACTGAGGTTATATTATATTCCTTTAGTGCAATCACAGCTATGCAGATTACAGAGTTCCAGACTGGAATCCAAGCAACTATAGTGATGCCCAAGAGCTGCTGCACCCTCTTTAAAGGCAAGCTATACTCCAGCCCCATATACAGAGCACAGTTCTGTTGCTCTCTTGCTAAAATCATATGGAGGAAACTAAGCACTACAAAGCACTGTGATCATATCCCTTTGAATGGCTGTAGCCATCTTAGAAGAGGCAGTCAGCAAAGATATTCTGATCTGAGCCCAGCAAGATGCATGTAAAGAGAAAGACAGAGATCCCAATTTCACAGCAAAAGATTTTCTTAGGGGAGTGCTGCTCTTTTGAAGAAAATTATGCACTTCTTTTTAAAAAGCATGACAATTTAGTTCAGTCCTATTGCCAGCATGAAAAGGTTACATCTGCATTTCTAAAGGCAGGTCCAAATTACTTGTAAAAGCAATTCACTATAATTAACCACTATTCATCTCTTGGAATGGAAGTAAACTTTCACACAAGCAAATGTTATCTGACAATACAGTCCAAAACTTTTAACTCCACAATAAAATGCGTAACATTTAGCTATAACATGTAACTGACTAATGCTGGTATTTTTCAACTCCCTTTTGAATTTTGCTGCATACTGTGAGTTAAGACTGTGATGTCAATGTTTTTCTTATAAGACTGCATATATTTCTAAAAGAAGCAAGCTGGCTTGTTGGTTTAACAGTCAAAGGCTACAAATGATAGAATTCTATACTTTGTGCAAATAAGATGAAGAACAGGACATGGATTCTCTCGTATTGAGTCAGGTCAATGTCTGCCTGGCCCAGTTCTGACTACAGTGCCTTGCCTGAAAGAATGAGATGCTCTTTGGAACTAAGTGGCTCCAATTAACTGATAAGGACTAAGGTCATGTTGACAAAGGGGTCTAATTCAAGAGGCTCTCAGAAACTGCAAGCCTACTCCCTCCTGAAAGGTGATGATGAGCCTTTTACTACAGCTATGATTCCTTAAGATTGATTGCTAGAGGTGCAAAAAGTAACCCCGGAGGGTGGAGATCCTGTTTCCCCAAGATCTAAACATATGTCACTAAGCCAATGGGTCTTTCTGTTCATCCACCATCTTTGAAGGAACCATGACAGTCATGAACACCTCTGGATTCTTCCCCTTTACCTGGCCAGTGGACGGGGCTTCTGAAAGTTTCACCAAGCTACATTGGCTTCTTTGTAAATTGTCATAAATAAGTGTTATTAGTCTAAACATCATATAACCTGAGTTCATGTGGGTTAATTTCCACTTTTCTTTACCTACCCCAGTGATATTTATTTTTTTAGAAAATATCCATACCACCTGTCCAGAGTGGTATAACCCACAGAATAAAACATAGAACACCACAAAAGTTGTTAACAATTAATGAACAATTAAAAACCCAGCATCATATACAAGCAAACATCTTATACATGCAAAGCCCATGGAGTATCATTGGGCTACAGCCCCTTATGAGATAAATCACATGCTTGATTCTTCACATCACACCTTCACATCCCTGTTACTATATAAACAGTTTGATAATCTCTATACATTCCTTCTCAAATGAATACTGACAGCACACCTACCTACCATCTTGAATCTCTGAATCTTTTGAGCCTTGACTGTCACAGAGTACAGCTCAAGGCCACGTAAGTCTCAAAGTTAGGGATCCCCTTGAAAATCATCACAAGAAAGAAGTTGGTTCCCAGTCCAATCTCATAAAAACATTTCCATAGTCAGTATTCACCACCTCTTGCTGAACCCTGATCACACTCTGTAAATATCACACTATTCATAGATTGAGGATTAGCATCATACCTGCATAAAATGCCTCTTCCTCCTCTTCATGTTGGTGAGCCTTCTCTTGAATATGGTTTTTTCTGTAAATACGTCCTCCAATTCGTATTAAAGTTGGCCGCATAACTTCCATTGTGCTTTCTCTTCTAATGATATTTTTCTGCAAGAAAATTAATTTTGCACTAGAAAGCATTGCTCTTGGGGTTTCATTTGTATTTGCAGAACACTATGGTGGAGTCAGCCCAAGTGCAGCACTTGAACATTGTTCCTAGTTTCAGCAACTATCAGTACACTCCTGTACAAAGCCATTTGTGTCACTGGCCCTAGAGCAACTCTGCACAGCACTCTACGGAAGGTCTCTGCAAGGGCACATACTTATGCTTCCCTCAGTTACAGTTTATTTACTGCTTATACTCAATCAATCCAATCTATCTGGGCCAGTGCTGTGCCCAGTAAGAGTCAACCGCTGGAAAGCTCACAAACAAAGTGAGATGAGGACAACTCTCCTCTATTGGTCACCTTCAGTGTTTGGTAATCAAGAGGTATACTACCTCTGAATAAAGAGGTAGCATTGAGCTAACATGGCTAATAAAATGTTATTTAATGTGAGTACCCGCATTTTCAAAATATGGGCCAGGATAAAGGGAACAAATAGAAACTACAGAAAAACAGCCAGTGCTAGCTCAACATAATGGTTTAGGACAAAGGAATAAGTGGAAAACTAGAAACTGTTTAAAAACTGCCTTCTCAGCTAAAGCAACTGGATACAAACAAGGCGGATCTCCTGTACTTTTAAAAACTGGGATTTTTTGACAGGTGCAACTTCATGCTGGGGTTGTGCACTTTCCAAAATGCCCTCCCCTACACAATTATTACAGATGCAAGAATCCTCTCCTTTTTTGCTGCATGATCACTCTGTGTGTCTATATACCTACTGAACGGCAATGGACCGCAGCATCTCATATTATACTAGGAACTGAAAGTGGCTCAAGAAGCTGCTCAACAGAAAACCCACTATGGCAATCCTGAAAGCTTGTAAGCATGTTACTTGCTTGAGTTGTCAGGCTTAGCTGGGAAACACACACAGACTCGACCACAATCCTATTTTCTATCAATCACGGACAACAGAACTAAATTAAAACCTTATGTTTGAATAGATATGTTACTCTAGAAATAACACTGGTATTCCCAGGGTAGGTTTCACAAGAGACAGCACCTACATCATAATATACTGGGGCAATGAGCTGCCGTACTTGGAGCAACTAATTACAAATGATCTGCCATTTCTTATAAGATGAGAGTATGCCCGCTCACTTAAATAGCTTTGTAGAAAGGATGAGACCAATTCATGGAAAATAGACCTATCACCGCCCATGAACCATGATAATGGACAGAGGCAGTATACTTCTGAATACTAGATGCTGAGGAGAAACAACAGGATCCAGCTACCATTTTCGTACCCTACTTTCTCTGCGTAGGACCCTGGAGATCCGCTACCAGTCAGAATAGACAATACTGAATTAGACAGGCAAATGATTCAATCTTGAAGGGAGTTGTACCTTTCTAAACCCATTGGCTTCAATGGATTTAGGACATAACTCTGCACAGGATGGCACTTTTGGAACAGACTCTGAGGGCAGGAGTGTTGGTCTGCAGTACAACAGCTAGATTTGAGTCCAGTTGCACCTCAAGAGACCAACAGGATTTTCATCAGGTATCTGACAAAAAAAGCTTTGACTCCTGAAAGCTCACACCCCCAAAAATCTTGTTGGTTGCTAAAATGCTTTAATCTAGGGTTGCCAAATCCAGGATGAGAAATTCCTGGGGACTTGAGGTTAGAACTTGGAGATGGCGGGGTTTGAGGAGGAGAGGGACCTCAGAAAGGTAGTAGTTGTTGTTGTTCAGTCACACAGTCGAGTCCGACTCTTCGCGACCCCATGGATCATCTCCCGCCTGTCTTCCGCCGTCCTCTGAAGTTGGCTCAATTTCATGTTCGTTGCATCGATGACACTGTCTAACCATGTCATCCTTTGCCGTCCCCGTCTTCTTTCACCTTCAATCTTTCCCAGCATCAGGGTCTTCTCCAGTGAGTGCTCCCTTCTCATTTGGTGGCCAAAGTATTGAAAGATTGAAGGTCAAAGAAGACGGGGACAGCAAAGGATGAGATGGTTAGACAGTGTCACAGATGCAACGAATATGAAGTTGAGCAAACTTCAGAGGACGGCGGAAGACAGGAAGGCCTGGCATGATGTGGTCCATGGGGTCACAAAGAGTCACACTCGACTGTGTGACTGAACAACAACAATCCACCCTCCAAAGCAGCCATTTTCTCCAGGGGAACTGATCTCTGCCATCTGGAGATCAGATGTAATTTTGGGAGATCTTCCAGCCCCACCTGGAGACTGGTAGCCCTACTCAAATCTAGTTGAAATAGCTAAACCCTGTATGAAACGGCTTTGCATGTGAGAGCCTAGGAATCTGGCTGGCTCCTTTATTGAAAACAAAGTGCTGGTCTTCATGTCCAGCAAGGCAACTTTTTTGTCCTTATGAATACATTTATTCATTTTCCACCATTCACTTTAGCTTTAAAAAGTACTCAAGACATTTTAAAGGGGGAAAAATAAACAATAACATTTACATAAAAATAAAACCAATTAATCCACAAAAGCAAAACCATAAAAACAACTGGCAATTTAAAAGACATATTAGGGCTGAATCCAATTTAATTAAAAGCCATAAAAAGCAGCAACAGTACCCACCCACCTCTGCAATAAAATAGCATTAATATACCAAACATCTAGGAAAATAAAGCTTGGTATAAAACTAATCTTTGGGGGGTTGTTTAGCCCTCTTCCCCAAGGCCCTCTGGGAAATAATTGGTTCATTAAGGAGACTTCCTACAGGGGGCAGTTTATGAATCTTGGAAGACTTTATTGCAATAACCAGTGAGCTCATCCAATGCACAGAATGTATAAGACGCATTTAACAAAGATGCAGACAGAGCAAACACATAGGGTTGGATCCTACCAAGCTTTCTGTGCCATCTCCTCCTTTCCCCATCTTTATTACAGCCTCCATCTCCTACAGCTTTTGTCTATATGGCCCCCCATGATCAGTTTTGTGGTCTTTCCCCCTCTTTGCCCAGCAGAACAATTGGTATGGTCCAACCCATGACTCCCTAGCCTTGCTCATGACGGAATACTAGCACAGCTTTACAGCTCTCCTGACACTGTTTGTGTGTATCTATTTCAAGCATGCTTATTCAGCGCATCCAACATCTGCAAGACGCTCTGCACACTATACAGAGTCCTGCATAGGCCCTTCTCTTGTCAACATCATGATAGACATGGAGCCGCTGCCAGTATGCACAGTGTTCCTAGCCCAAACGGAAGCAGCAGAGCTGATGCACAAAACCTCTCACCGTATTGCAACTTATGGACACCCTCCTTAAGTTCTCCAGTATCCTCTTAAACACAAGAGGGAAGCCCTCCCTGATCTCACCTTCCCCTCCTTTGATGCCAAGGCACCTGGTCCGCGACTGTCATGGAATCAGCAAGAGCTGAGAGCTGGGGCGGGGGCAGGAAATGTGCCCATCACACATACGTCGCTAGGCATAAATTTGACGGAGGGGGAAGGCTGTGTCAATCACAGTAAATTTCCGCTTGTCGAGTTTATAGAGGAAGGCGTTCCCCGACTGGCAAAAAACGGAAATAACGGCGCGATGATCAAGCAGTCAGCTCCATTACTTCAACTGGCGTCTGCCTTGTCAGGAACAAAGCGCCACGCAGGTTATCTTTTGTTTTTGTTCTTAATTTCAAAGCAATACTATGGGCTGTTTTAATAAATTACATAAATATATCCATTATTTTTTAAAAAAATCTCGTTGATTACAATTTCCCTCCAATCGCTGCAGCGACAGCCTTTCAGAAGCCGCCGCGCCTCCTCCCGTTGCTATAGAAACCAATGTCAAGCGTAGGAGCCCTCGCACAGCGCCTCACGCCGGCGTCGTTTCCACGTCTTTAATGCGTGCGCGTCCTCGCCTGTCCTTTGGGCACGGGCACGCCTTCCCCGCCAGCGTCGCCGTACTACTGCCACGCTCGCACTGAGGTGAGAGGGGGCGCCGCGGCGGGGAGTGGGAGGAAGTGTGTGGTTTGTTTCACTTACCAGGTCGTTGTAAGATACGTAAAGGCCACGGAGGCGTTGGTGGGGCACTAATCCAGGTACGGGCGAGTAGTAAAAGCGTGCAGTTAGGAACTGGGTCCCTTTGGCAAAGTGGTTTTGCGCATGCGTCCTTGATGCGTCGTTTGGACCCGCGGGGACGCAAGCGCAGTAAGCGTTTAGAAGTACTCGAGGCGCGTTGTGCGGTGGAGGCGCGGCTGCCATATTGCTGTTAGAAATCTGCCCCTCCATCTAGCAGATGCTTTATTCTGGACTCATCACAGAGCCCCGTAGCCCGAAATTTTGGGTTGGTGGTGGGGCATGGGGAAATTTTGTGGGGCAGCAGGAGAGGGGCCCCCGCACGCCTTCCCTGAACTCCAAGTGCTGATTTTGTCACTTGAAGTTCAGGCTTGGGCAGCCCCTGCTTGAAAAACACAATTTAAAGGGAACGCATTGGAGTTCAGGGAAGGCATGTGGCTGCCCCTCTCCCTCCCTGCAAGATTTAAAGGGATCTCCAGTTGATTGGCAGGCCACATGCTCCGGTCAATCAGCTGGAGAGCCTAATGTGAGGGGAGGGGGGGCAGCATTAGTTGTGTGGCATGCCTCACATTTGAGGGGGCAGAGCCCTGAAATGCCCCACTGTCGCTACGGGCCTGCTGTTGCATGGTGTTCAGGGAGGCTTGTTGCCATATATACAGTGGGACTGGTCTCTGAGAGATGCATAAGATTGGACTTCACTGGTTTTCTAGGAGTGGTTATTTAATGTTGATTCACGTAGGTCGAGTGCAGACTTGGGAAAATAGCACCAGGTTGCAAGTCTTTAGAAAATAAAGACAGCATGTTCGTAAACATAATAATTTTATGTCCCGTTATCTCTGAAGTTGCTTGAGACAGTCAAAATAATGATGCCAGCCTCCAGGTGAGACCTGGGGATTCCCTGGAATTACAGCTCGTCTCCAGACTAGAGATCAGTTCCCCTTGAGAAAATGGATGCTTTGGAGAGAGGACTCCAGGGTGCTATATCCTGGCCTCCGCAGGCTCTACCCTCAGATCTCCAGGAATCCCCCAACCTGGAGCTGGCAATCCTGCCCCAGTGGCCAGGGAGGACCTGGCAACTCTAGCATCAAATAAAATAACAAAAAAGCCTCAAACAAAAGAGCAGTAGTAGCACCAATTATACTTATTTAAAAAAAAAAAAACAGCAGCCAGTAAATCAGTAGAAGATTAAGAGTGAGGGCAGAGCAGGGCAAGGAGCTAGTTGAAAATCTGGGTGAATGAAAAATGGTTTGGCCTGGTGCCTTAAAAGCCAGGAATATAAGTGCTAGATGAGCTTCAAGGTGGGGATATTTCTGAGAAGGTCCCATTGATGGTTGTTGCTTGCCTTGCTTCTGTGGGTGCAGGCATCAAGAGAAGTCCTTGAAAGATGGTCTTAACTGGTACAGGAGGAGATTGACTTTCAGGTAAGAACATAAGAAGAACTCTGCTGGATCAGACCAGTGGTCCACCTAGTCCAGAATCCTGTGTCAAACAGTGGCCAACCAGTTACTATGGAGGACCAATAGCAGGGCATAGAAGCTGAGGCCTTCCCCTGGTGCTAGTATCAGAGAGTTATTGCCTCTGAATGTGAAGCTTCCCTTTAGTCACCATAGTTAGTAGCTACTGATATCCTCTGTGAATCTGTCAAAAAAACCCTTTTAAAGCCAGCTATGGCCATCACTACATCCTCTGGCAACAAATTCTGCATGTTAATCACTTGTTGTGTAAAGAAGTATTTCCTTTGTCTGTCCCAAATCTACTGCCCATCAGCTTTCATCATTCTAGTCCTAGTATTTTGGGAGAGAGAGAAAATGTTCTTTTTGTCAATTCTCTCCACTCCATACATAATTAAAATTATTCACTCTGTCATGTCCCCCCACAGTTGTCTCTCTTCTGAACTCTTCAGTCTTTTTTTTAGTCAGGGTTTCTACCTCATGCATATTTTTATAAACCACTCTCATGTCTCCCCTTATCCATCTTCTAGACTGAAAAGGCCTAGGCTGTCAAGCTTTTCCTCACAGAAAAGGTACACCAACCCCCTAATCATCTTGGTTGCCCTCTTGTGTGCTTTTTCCATCTCTGTGATGTCCTTTTTGAGGTACAGTGACCAGAACTGCATCCAGTATTCCAAATGAGGCCACACCATAGATCTGCACAGGGTCATGATAATATTGGCTGTACCAGATCTTGAGCTGTTAAGGGTGTGGTGTTGGAGTAGGATTTGGGAGACCGGGGCTGAAAAACCTGCTCTGCCATGAGGCTTGCCAGGTGACCTGGATCAGTCACTCTCTTTCAGCCTAACCTACTTCGGGGGGGGGGTGAAGGTAAAATGGAGGAGAACAGTGTGTGCTGCCTTTATGTCCTTGGAGGAAGGGCAGAATAAAAATGTGCAATATAAATAAAGGCAAGAACCAGCACTTTAAATTGTGCCGGGAACACTTCGGCAGCCAGTGCAGATCTTTCATCGCAAGGGCAATAGTGTATAATTTTAAGCATCATTAATCAATATGCACTTCTGCCTCTCCTTATAGTTCTAAGGCATGAGAGGGCAATCACCAGAAGTACACACACAAACAACATTGACAAGGCAATGGGTAGCCAGCAGGGTGTTAAATGCAGTGCTTAAATTAAGGAATGAATTTGCACTTACCTTTAATATGGCCCCTTCTCTTTCACATGGAGTGGCTTTTAGAAACCAATACAGAGGTACCAACACCCCAAGGTAGCCCCATAGTTGCTTTTTGATGGCCTTACTGTCCATCATTGGAAATTACTTTCTTGCCAATACATCTGCATTCATTGTGGAGAGAGAACCAGGTACACAAAAGATTTGTATACAACTCACTTTGGCCTCTTCGCATGATGCTTTCATTCATTATTTCATTATCTTGTAGAGCCATTCAAGTTATTTTGAGCTCTCTTGCTCTGAGCTCTTGCATGTAAATTATAGCCCCAAACTCTTCCACTGACAGGAAGGATCAAGTTTAGTGGTACAACCCAGGCCAACCCCCTACCCCTTTAAAAAATTCCAGGTCAGATCTTCTTGTCCCAGGAATAAGGGGATTCTGCTGCTCCCCTGTCCTTTCCTGCCAGGGCCCCTTGATCAGAAGCAAATGCAACATAGGTCACACAAATCAGACTGAACACAGAGAACTGAGACAAGTGGGCAGGGCAGAGTTTGTCTACAGTGCTGAGAATGGAAGAAGAGAAGGCCACAATCTGGTCCTTAACTGGAGGGAATGTCATGTAAAATTAGGCACATCACAGATAACAATAAGGAAGGGAAAGAACGGACTTCCGGTTGATGGTGGCACGCTCACGGACTCACCTCCCGGACCTCCCGGGGGTGTCTCCGTGCTCTGGCGGACGGAGGGGGTGAGCAGGCTCGTAACCCCCCCCCAGGAGCCCGGGGAAGGGCACTTGCCAAGGAGCTTTGAGGGGGTAGCCTCTTCTCTGGCCGAATGCCAGAGAATCGAGGCTCCCCCTTGCTCCAGTGGTCCGTCCAGCCGAGAGACCTGATGGTACAAGTGAAGCTAGCCGGGTCAAGCACAGGAGATCAGGCGTTTGAAATGATGAATGAAGAGGGGTCGGAAGACCAACTATGAACGTGAGTCAAATGAGAACTGATTTTTAAACGAAAAGACACTCCTTACCCAAAGCGGCGAAACGGCAGAAGCGAGTGGTGGGAGGGACGCCTCCCATGCCCATAAATCATTGAGTGAAAGTGGAGGGAGTGGAAGAATAAACAAAAATTGCCCAGAAGTACTCATCCATCAAGCTATACAGATAAGCGCATATTCAGAGACTTTAAAATTTATTGCGAAAGCAAACAAACGAGAAAAAGATGGTGGGGAAGAGGGACAGAGACAGAGAAACTTTTTAAAGCGAAACTAGAGTCCCCGGAAACGACCAGGGAGATGACGAAGGCGGTAGACAGAGGTCATGCGTCCTCTGCTGGAACAGCTCAATGTCTTTAAAGAACAGATGTCTGTTGTAACAGCGAATATTACTGCACAACAAAAGCAGCTGCAAGTTGTGACAACAAGCATTACTGTTCAACAAATGCAAATAA
>NW_015163652.1:108462-112765 GCF_001447785.1 Gekko japonicus | reverse complement strand
TATATAAAAAAATAATCTGCCTGGGGAAATTGTAGTAAGATTCTCAAAGAGGCACGTCAGGGATGCTATCCTGAAAGCAGTTGCTGCGACACCCCTGAAGGTGGGGGAGAAGGCTGTCAGAATGCTAAAGGATATTCCATTTGAAGTAAGACAACGTAGAAAGAAATACAAAGAACTTGTGTTTTTCCTCCAAACAAACTCAATTGGATATAAATGGCTGTTTCCAGAAGGAGTAATATTCAAGATCAAGGAGAAGAAGGTCAAGATTGACTCTGTTCTTAAAGCTCAAGAGTTTCTAAAGGAGCAGCTGGGAAGGCCAGAGGACGAGAAAAAAGAAGAGGACGATAAGTCCAGTGGAGAGCTGGAAACTGGTTCGTCTGGTGAGGACTCTTTGTCTGAGCAGGGGGCATCAGCCCCGAAAAGTTCCTGCAAACTGCGGAAGAGAGAGAAGAAGAAGTAAATGCTGAAGGACTCTGAATTGTGGCTTTGAGAACTTTGGTTCTAGGGGATGATGGGGGGCACTGTTATTGGGCAATTAAATGTAAACGGGGATGGTTAAAAGGGTTAAAAGATTGACACAGTTCATAAGAAGTACAAAGATGAAAAGTCTGAATGAAGTATAAAAAGCTAGTTGGAGATCTCCTCTCTTGGGTTTTTAGTTAGTAGTGGGTTCTTTACTTTCTCCCTTATATGTAGCTTTCCCTTTCCCTTTTTTCTGTTCTAGTTTTTGTGGTGTTTAAAAAATCAATAAAAAATCCCCTCCGGGGGCTTTAAAAAAAAAAAAGGGAAGGGAAAGAACCATCATAGTTTGTTGTTGGAAGAAAGGCCAGCCACATCTCTAATTTGCTAAATTCCTCACACTACCCATTAACTTTTCTAACACAGATGCTGTCATCTTTATACTGCACCTTTTAAGTTATTGATCAAAACTTTGCACAGTCGCAGTAAAGGGCTTCAGGCACCTAGTCAGCCCAGTCAGCAGACAGTTCTTAGCAAGGGTAAGCTTCCACTGAATCGTGGCAGGAGCACCCTGAGAGAACACTAAAAATCCAAAATGCAGCTACTCCCATCTGTAGTAAATGTCCTTTTAGGAGAAAGGTCTGAAATATACAGGATAGGGAACAAGTTTTATTTATGGTGCCTGTTTTCTTACAGTGTAGACACAAAAACCTTTGAGAAAAACAACACTGGAGCCTTATGCTTTATAGGACTCTCCTGTGCTTGAATATGGATAGCTTTCTTGGCTTACACTAGATCAGCCCTAAAAAGGGGAGCTCAGGGAAAAAATGGTTTCCTTGATTGGATTAACTTACTCTCCCTGTTGTGTCAAGCTTTTGAAGATGCATTTCCTCCAGCAAACGCTTGGGAGTCTTGCTGAGCTATTGATCAGGTAGTCATCAGAGCAGGAGTTTACACAGATGAAATGGGCAGCTTGGCTCATAACGGTGGAGGGGAAAAACCCTGCTACTTATAATGGCCAGTGGATCCAGAATAGATAATGGAAACGGGGTGCTTCAGTGGGAAAAGAGCCATAGCTTGAATTGGGGTGTGTGTGTGGTTTTTTTTCAAATGCTGTACATCAACGGCTTGAAATTGGATTTCTTTGGATCAAGTGAGCAGTGAATGAGACAGCAGACTCTGCTTAAGGGATTTGTAACTTCAAAATAGTTGGCCAGAACAATAAAAGGGGAAAATACAGTTTTGAATAACTGCCGAGTCATGCGTGGAGTTGGGGCTGCAGGGTGGGGAGGGTTGGGGTTGACACAGTTTTAAGATCACTTCTCCTCTCTCCTTTCATGCAGGAAGCGTTGTGAAGGAATAGTAGGCTGGTGCTTTTGTAGATCAAACTGTGCTTTTTGAGGAAGGTGTTTTAAGGAAACATTACCAGTTCTCACTAGTGGCGCTTACACCGGGTTTTTGCATCCTCCCTCCCACCCACCCCTCGTCTGCGGGTTGAATGAAAGGTCTGTGTTGACTAGAATTTTCCATTAGATTTTAAAAGGATGTTTTTTCTGTTTTTACACTATAACCGCATTTGCAAGCCACTCAGTAGGTGTAATGGCATTTGTAGTGCCTCCTGTATACTTGGGCTGAAGAAGGCCATTGCACTGAGTTAGTCATCCCGCTTCCCTCCCTGACACTCAGTACTTGAGTGCCAGATCAGACAAGTAGCCATGTTAACTAGACTGTAGTGGCAAAAAACCAAATCTTTGTGCATGGCAGGAGCTGATCTCCTCCTGAGTGCAAAAGATGCACACATCTTTTAAACGGCTGACCTGCATTATATCACAGGTGCATCCTTCAAGATGCACACAAGCAGAAGAGCCCTGGATCTCTTGTTCATATTTATTTTAAGGCAAGCCTCATTGTTTATGTATATGGGCATAATTTATAAATGATGTTATAAAAGAAATAGGTCCTTGAGAACAAAATGCCCAAAAGTGTTCATGGCTGGAACTAGCTTATTCTTGGCACTGTGGATGTGATGCCTGCCTCAGTGGGGGAACCCCTTGTAAATAGTTTTGAGGTTTAATAGATGACTAATGGGGCCAACTGTGGCTTGGTGGTGGGGCATTTGCCTGGCATACAGAAGGTCCCAGGTTCAATCCCTGGCATCTCCAGTTAAAATAATTGAGTGGTAGGGGCTGCTACAAAACCTTTGCCAAGTCTTCTGCCGAAGAGCTACTGCCAGTGCAAAGTAGGCAGTGCTTGCCTTGATAGACCAAGGTTTCATGTCTTCAGATTTAAACTTGTTGGCCTTTAAAGACAAAGAAGAAGAGATTGGATTTATACCCCGCCCTTCGCAACCCAAAGGTGTCTCAGAGCAGCTTACAAACTCTTTTCCCTTCCCCTTCCCACAACAGACACCCTGTGAGGTAAAGTACCACAAGGCTCACCTCGAGCCAGACATCCTGGAATGTGAAGTTAAATGGGCCTTAGAAAGCATTACTAACAACAAAGCTAGTGGAGGTGATGGTATCCCAGCTGAGCTATTCAAAGTCTTAGAAGATGATGCTGTTAAAGTGCTGCACTCCATTTGCCAGCAAATTTGGAAAATGCAACAGTGGCCACAGGATTGGAAAAGGTCAGTATACATTCCAATCCCAAAGAAGGGCAATGCCAAGGAATGTTCAAACTATCGCACAATTGCACTCATATCACACACTAGCAAGGTCATGCTCAAGATCCTACAAGCTAGGCTTCAACAGTACGTGGATAGAGAACTGCCAGAAGTACAAGCTGGGTTTCGAAGAGGTAGAGGAACTAGAGATCAAATTGCCAACATTCGCTGGATTATGGAAGAAAGCAAGAGAGTACCAGAAAAACATCTACTTCTGCTTCATTAACAATGCTAAAGCTTTTGACTGTGTGGATCACAACAAACTATGGCAGGTCCTTAAAGAAATGGGAGTACCAGACCACCTCACATGTCTCTTGAGAAACCTGTATAAGGGCCAAGAAGCGACAGTTAAAACCGAATATGGAACAACTGATTGGCTTCGCATAGGAAAAGGAGTATGAGAAGGATGTATATTGTCACCTTGCTTATTTAATATATATGCAGAGTACATCATGCGAAATGCTGGCCTGGATGAATCACAAGCGGGAATTAAGATTGCTGGGGAAAAGATCAACAACCTCAGATATGCAGATGATACCACTCTAATGGCTGAAAGTGAAAAGGATCTAAAGAGCCTCTTGCTCAGAGTAAAAGAGGAGAGCGCAAAAGTGGGCTTGAAGCTCAACATCAAAAAAACTAAGATCATGGCATCCGGCCCCATCACTCCTTGGCAAATAGAAGGGGAAGTCGTGGAAGTAGTGACAGACTTCACATGCCTGGGATCTCAGATCACCGCAGACTGTGACAGCAGCCATGAAATTAAAAGACGCCTGCTCCTTGGGAGGAAAGCGATGGCGAACCTAAACAGCATGATAAAAAGTAGAGACATCACCCTGCCAACAAAAGTCCGCATGGTCAAAGCAATGGTATTCCCAGTAGTCATGTATGGCTGCGAGAGTTGGACTATAAGGAAGGCCGAGCGCCGAAGAATAGATTCTTTTGAACTATGGTGCTGGAGAAGACTCTTGAGAGTCCCTTGGACTGCAAGAAGAACAAATCAGTCAATCCTCAAAGAAATCAACCCTGACTGTTCCCTGGAAGGCCAGATAATGAAACTGAAGCTCAAATACTTTGGCCACCAAATGAGAAGGGAGCACTCACTGGAGAAGACCCTGATGCTGGGAAAGATTGAAGGTCAAAGAAGACGGGGACGGCAAAGGATGAGATGGTTAGACAGTGTCA
>NW_015163652.1:84735-108329 GCF_001447785.1 Gekko japonicus | reverse complement strand
TAGATGCAACGAACATGAAATTGAGCAAACTTCAGAGGACGGCGGAAGACAGGAGGGACTGGCGGGAGCTGGTACATGGGGTCGCGAAGAGTCGGACTCGACTGTGCGACTGAACAACAACAAAGGGTCTCTAGGTTTCGGGTGCCACCAAGTGGTGAAATTGTATATTGCATTTTACATAGAAATGTAAATATCTTGCAATCATGCTGTGGTTTGTTTGTTTGTTTTCTGTTTTCTTTTAATGCTGCTTGGAATATAGGGTAAAAAAAGTCAAGAGCTAGACGTTGGGGACAGCTGAGTGACCCCATCGAACCTAGTAAATATTTATGTACACTCTGCAGAATTGGAGTGTGTGCAGCTGAACTGGTTCCATAGAAACAGAGGCTGTTTGTTAAGTCTGCTACCTTTTTGTTTAAAGAAGCCTGAATGCCAAAGCTGCATTTGTGTGTAATTTCTTTAATAATGTCTGCTTCTAAATCAGAATGCCCAGCTGGATATGCGCTACTGAGCTCCATCTTCCTTGCTAGCTCTAGGTGAGCTTAGGTGCACAGCAACATGCCTAGCTGTTGTCTTTAATGGCAGTCACCTCCGTGCCTCCCATGGAGAGTCTATTAGCCCATCTGCTCCCCAGAGCTGTGGTGCCTAGTGTGGACTGGGCACGGGCATTCCCAATGCTTGAAGGCTACTAGTTGTTTCCATATATGGTATTTTGTCTGTTCTCAGTGTGTTATCCTTTGGGTGGCATGTCATGGTTTGCACTGCAGCAGAATTCCTTTCTCTCCCCGAGGGTAGTGTCGCTTCCAAGGGGGAGGCAGTCCTGGCTTCCCCAGATCTTCATAGCTGCAGGTAATTAGAAGCGCAGCTTTGGTTGGGGGACAAAATCCTTCCTTGGAGTGAAGATAGCCATGGTAGCTCTCTAGTAGTATGTCTGTCTGCCCACCCTCATTCACTCCACTGAGCTTTAATTAGCATCAGCTGAACTTTCACTGGATGCATTGAGTTCAAACCATCTGCAGTCTTGACCCAGACTTTATACTGATATTAAAGAGCAAGAATCCAATAGCACCTTCAAGACTAACAAAATTTGTGGCAGGGTGTGAGCTTTCATGAGTCACTGCTCACTTCTTCAGCAGTGACTCACGAAAGTTCATTGTAGTTGTTGTTCAGTCGCACAGTCGAGTCCGAAAGTTCATACCTTGCCACAAATTTTGTTAGTCTTGAAGGTGCTACTGGACTCTTGCTCTTCCCACCGTGATCTGACTTTATAGTGAGTTGCAGAAGTTGGAGGGCAGCTAGGCTTTCAACCTTGACCTAGTGTCTGCCTTGCCTTGTTTTGCAAACTGAGGCTTCAGTCCTGTGCCAGCTTTCTTGGAAGCGAAGCTCATAAAACAGCTATAACTTGCTTGGAATGGCACTGTAACCTCTGGCTTTCTGTACAGCAGTTCTTGGGGCCCTGAAAGTTTTTTCTACAGTGTGGTCTTTGGGGTGAAAAAGCTGCCATTTCCGACTCACAGACACAGAGCGGCATTATAATACTGTGATCTGTATTCTTAGGCTGCATTTCTAAACGAGACATGAAAGCAAGCCTCACTGAAATTGATAGAATTATATAACATTAGAATGCCATCCTGTAACCCTGTGCTCTTATCATTGTAGTAATTTAATTTGAGATGTGGGCAGAGCAAGTCCCCTGCTTGCGGGGAGGGTGGCGTATAAATGGAAATAAATAAGTCTAGGATAAGTATGTTCACATCCATTCAAACGTAGGACAAATCTTTTATTAGTATCTATGAGAGCCAGTGTGGGATGACAGTTAAAATGTTGGACTAGGTTGGATCTGAGAGCCAGGCTTGAATCCCTGCTCTGCGGCACGTAGGCTTGCTGGGTGACCTTGGGCCAGTCACATCCCCTCAGCCTAACCTCCCTCATCTGGTTGATGTGTGGATACAGTGGAGGAGCTGGGAACTGCTTTGAGGAGGAAAGGCATGGTATAACTTAATGGTCAGTAACTTAATGAGGGCTGGTTACGCACTGCATGGATTGTTATCCCCCTCATTGCTTCTGATGCTAGTTTGCTTCAAGCCAAGATTAGCATAATGTCTTCTGTTAATCTGAATATATCTCCAATCATCATTATGCAAGCAAAATGTCCTGTTTTCCCATGGAAGTGTGCAACCAAACTTTCCCCATGACTAGCCCACACGGTACACATCAAACTGTGTGAGTGTGAAGTAATAAAGGATACAAATGCACACAAAATAGATGATACTTGATGGCTGTCTAGTAACAATTGTTTCATTTGAACCCACTGTACCTGTTGTGTGTTTTGAGCACTGCTAAGCATTCAAGTGTATTTGCATTTAGGTTAGTAGTTGATATGCTTGATAGTGCTGCCGAGAGGCTGTTCTCTCTAACTTGGGATTTGTCTCTTGCCTTCAGGTTCACACCAAGCAAAATGGCTGCCTCTTCGTCATCCTCTTCAGCCGGTGGCATTAGTGGGAGCTCTGTAACTGGATCTGGGTTCAGTGTCTCAGACCTTGCCACGCCACGGAAAGCTCTCTTTACCTACCCCAAAGGAGCTGGGGAAATGTTAGAAGGTAATTTTTTTGTCATTTGAGTCCATGTGGCCAAGAGAAGTCTGCTGAGCGGAAAATGTCTATTCTTGTTCCCCTGCCCCAGTGGTTTCTGGGGGGACATTACAGCGAAGCGGATTTCTCTTTGTGCAGGCCAGGAAGAGTCTGTGTTAGGTCTGCCTGGCTGTCTGTAAATCAGTACACAGTGAAGCTGTCCTCCAAATGAGCACTAAAGTTGGATGGAGTTTGTTATCATGACCCATATTGATTGCGGCAACATCAGCAGAACAGTGCCTGGAGAGAGAACGCCAATCTATTGGAATTTGGAATGTTCATTATGCATTGTTTGAATCTTCCTCCTCCCAAGATTCACTCCAGTTAATTATATAGCACATTAACAGGGTTTGCCAGGTATTAGCTTGGAGACTACCTGTCCCAAAACCTCGGATCTCGTAAAGGGGAAGCGTGCCACCCCAGCACCTGCTGTTTACCTGGCCCTTCACCCAGCTTCCTCCCCGACCTGTTGTATCTAACAGGATTAGTGATGCCCCACAGCATAGCGAGAAGGGAGAATGGGCAGAAGAGCAGAACGGGAGGCATCGCAGCTGCTGCCTGATCTTTCGCGGCTTCCAAGGATCTAAGTGGAGTTCTCAGTTTAGCATTTAGCTAGGGGGTGTGCCCTTCAAAAATTGCTGTTTTAATTCTGTATTGGAAAATCAGGTAGAACACGGCTATTGTTTTCATTAAATATTGGAAGTATTGTTATCATTTTGGAAAGTCATCGTGGGGAAGTCCCATTTTTAAATTGATACTGGAACAATGTTCCCAGTTGGATGAAAAAGATGTTTATGCCTGTTCTGAAATTATAAAAGTAAATGAAAATAATTTTTGACATGACCCCCGCCCCAGAGGCAACAGGGAAAGGGAAAGGAAGTGTGCCATGGTCCCCAGATGGTGCACAGTGCATTGGGGCTTAAGCTTTAAAGGGCCACTGTGTCAGTAAATGGTAGACCTTGCCTCTGGAGTCTGGGGCCAGGTCTTCTACCCACTAAAAATTGCAGGGCTGCACTGGCGGCTACTCCCTAGCTGCTGCTTTTACCTCTCTGACACAGTTCCCAATCAGAATCAGGAATATCAGGGGGTTCCTCTTGATATACTGGATACTTCCAATCTGATACCAGAAATATTGGGCACTTTTTCAGGTTGGAAATATCCAGTTACAAACCTCTGCATTTGGTAATCTTACCCATAACGGATCTGGGTGGTTTTTGACTGTTCAGTTCTTGCTCCTTCCTTTTTGCTTATATTTTTACCATCTTCCCTCAGTTTAATCCTTGGGATCAAGAAAGAAGGAGCAAAGCCTTCTTTTTAAATGTAGATTCCCAGTTATGTTTAAATGGACACTTACAAGGAATTGAATATTGCCCACTGAAACTTGGGTAGTTTCATTGGCTTATTCTTTGCTTGAACTGTACTGTGTGTGATCACAAACTGAAAGATCATATCTGTTCCAGGCATGATGTGATCTGTTTTCTCTACATCATTTGATGGGTGGCCTCCTCATTCAAATTTAGGCAAAGGGAAATGGTTTTTAAAAGTGAAGGATGTTGGCTCCCTAGAAATCGAGACTTCTCCCAGCTAGGGCAAAGCTGCCTTAAATCTTTAAGCCAGACTCTGGTCTTTAGGACCCTGATCCTGGAAGGCGGTGTACGGCTGGTTCACTCACTAGGCAAACTAGGCATTCATCTAGAGCGCACCAGCCCTTAGGGGTGCCAAACTGCCCCCCCCCCCCCCCCCCCGCCTGGCTGCTTTCTATCTCAGCTGCCCAGTGGCGCTTGTCAATCAAGCGCTCATCCTCCCCGTGCCCCATTGTCAGCCCAGGGAGGGGAGGGGAGGCTATTTTAAGGCTGTGGGGTGTGGGTTGGCTGCTACAGGAAGCCGGCCAGGCCCAGGCTGGGTGCGCTCTGGATTGAGGTTGGACACAAGGTGGGGGGGCGCCACAAGGCAGCCTCGCCTGGGGGGGGGGGGTGCTAGTTTCACCTAGGGTGCTGAAAAACCTCGGGCCAGCCCTGGGTGTAGTTTATTTTGGATGTAGCTTTCCCTCTCCCAAATGGTTCGAGAAAGTGCAATAGCCTAACAAGAGAGGGAATCCCTTCTAGTGTTTGAGTTGCAAAGTGTCTCTGAATTGCAGAGTGGCTGTGGGAAGACAAATCATTGTGTGCTCATTTATTAAATTGTCAGAACTGGCTTCTTTGGGAGTTGTGCTGCCTTTGCATCTTCTGTACACCTTCCTCAATGCTGAAGGATGCTGCTGTTGTTGTTGTTGTTCTACCATCCCCCTAGCACAGGCTCTGGGGTCTTTCACTATAGCAGGTAATTCACCCACAAAAGGATGTTCCTTCCAGCTGCAGGGTTTAAAATTCAACATGCCCTTTATTTTCACTATTGACAGCAGTCTCTGGACACGCTTGTTTCAGCTGTTTTGGCTGAAATAATACTTTCTGTAGTGGGAACTGAGAAATACCGAGCCATTGGGGTTTAGTGGCTGGAGTGCTTGTCTAGGACCTGTGATGTCCAGGTTCATCTCCCCACACTGCTGTGAAACTCACTGGGTGACCTTGGGCCAGTCATTTTCTGTCACCCTAACCTACCTCACAAGAGTGTTGTGGGGATAAAATGGGGGGGGAGAACCACATCCATCACCCTGAACTCCTTGGCAGAAAGGAGCAATGTTTACCAACATGCAGCAAATAAGTAATTAGTTGTTGTAGATTTTCCAGGCTGTATGGCCGTGATCTTGGCCATACAGCCTGGAAAATCTACAACAACCAATGAACTCCGGCCATGAAAGCCTTCAACAACATAAATAAGTAATTCCCAACCAGCTTGTTCTGCAGTCAGAAATGCATGGGAAGCCTTGCCACCAGATAGTCAAAATGTTTCTGCCACCACAAGAGTTTTATCTCATTTTTTAAAAATATCCAGAAAGTTGAGTTGGAAGAGCCAGTTTAGTATAGTGGCTAGGAGTGTGGACTCCAGTCTGGGAGAACCAGGTTTGATTCCCCACTCCTTCACATGCAGCTGCTGGTGTGACCTTGGGTCAGTCACAAGTTCTTTCAGAGCTGTTTTCTCAAGGGCAGTTCTCGAAAGAGCTCTCTCAGCCCCACCAGCCTCACAGGGTGTCTGTTGTGAGAAGGGGAAGGGGATCGTAAGCTGCTGTGAGACTCCAAGTGAAGGGCAGGGTATAAAGCCAATCTCTTCTTCTTCTCTTTGTGCATAAGACATTGCAGGATCAATGGGTATAGCAGTCTTAACTACACGCTGCTGCTGCTATTGTTCCTTTTTTCATGACAAGCCATTGCTCTTCTTCAGAGGTTTATGGAGAGCTGAGGAGGAGGGTGTACCACACCTGTAAAAATCATACCAGCATTTTGTATGAGTTATTTGCTGTGTTCCCTATTGATGTGCTGCATTCATTGTATACTGTGTCTCAGGCCTAATTTAAAAACAAACAAACATGTGCATTGGCAGCTACAGCAAACTGTTGGAAAAATTAAGATGAAATGCTTGTTCTCTTGCTTAATGAGCCCCTTGAACCAATTAAAACATGGAATTATATTTAGAGTTAATGGACAAATGGATGAAATCCACCTGACCAGTTTAAGCGGTGTTGTATTTAGAAGGCTTGGAAGGACAGGAATGCTGTTTGTCCTATCAGATGATGCATGGGAAGCAATCCAGCCGGCACTGCTGCTGTGTTGTTGCCTGGAGACACTTCAAGAGGCCTTGCACCATCGGCCTGCTCACATGGGGTGATGGGTGTGTGTTATTCTAATGCAATTCCTAAAGCTGCTGCTGTTTTATTGGCTGTATTGCTAATGCAGTGAAGGCTCTCCTGTTGGGAGGAAGATGTGGGTGATAAGGTAGAGGGTGATATTTCACGATCAATCAGATACTTACCCTCTCCTTCATCTGCCTCTGCCTTTCTCTGTTGCAGTCAGATTCTGAGATGGGATCGTCTAGAGTTGCCAGTCCAGGCATTCCTATTGCCGTGGCTCAGTTATTTCTGTTTGCAGAGTCTTGGCAACCTTCAGGGTAGAATGAGCTTGTGGTCCTCTGTAGGGCTGCCAGCAGGCCTTGAGAAAAAAAAGCCCCACCCCTTTAATAGAGGCTTAGTGGAACGCTATTTGCCAGGTGATGTTATTTATCCCCATGCCAATGAAAAGCTTCACCTGCCCATTCCCATCAATTAAACGTCCCTTAAAGGGACAGGACAACTTTCCTTCAGGTTGTTGGCAGCCCCGGTCTCCCGTCACTTGTAACCCACAGTTCTGAGAGGGCTAGAATCCTGATTCTTCAGGATGCCTCTCTTTCAAATGCTGGTGACAGCTTGGTAACATCTCCAAAGAACCCACAGCAATCCACCTCATCATCTAGGAGAAGTCTTTGTAAACCACATTTTGTTGTTTCCTTGGAATTGAAGTCTCTCTGATTACTTTCCTTTTGCACAGCACCATTGGTTCAGCTGATACATTTGATAGTGATTCCTAGTTTTTTCCTTGTCAGGGGTTGGCCAGAATAATCTGCCATTTGCAGTGCAGCAACTGGATGATAGGTACTAATATGGCTGATGTGTGACTTGACTCTAAAAGTTGCATTTCCATGGATTTTCAGGAAATCTGAGGAGACTCCTCCCCCCCCTTTTTTTAATTGCGGTTAAGAATATCCTTGACTATCTTTTCTGCTGAGCGGGAGCACAAATCCTGTGCCTGTTGCTCAGAAGTCCTATAGAATTTAGTGGGAACTTTCTACAAAGGAGAAGGCCACTCCTATGTCCTCATACCGCATTGAGGTTGTGCTGGTCTGTCATTTACCGTCCATTGTGCCCCAGCAGCAAAGTATAAAGGAAAACAATGCCAATATAAACAAAAGGGAGCTGTCTTAGAAGTTCAAAGCCCTCCTTGGGCAGAAGTGTGTAGGAGTGACAGTGAAACATCCATCTTCTTGTTTTACATTTCTAGGGGCATCATTGTCTTTTGCACTGTGGTTTTTTTAGCTTGTTCGACCACAGCTAAATGAACTGTGACATTGCCATCAAGTTAATGGGCGTATTGTTCCTCTGGCAGTTATCTAGCATTGGCTGAAAGAAGGCATCTTGACTTCTAAGATTTGGTGTGAAAATTCTGAGTTTTCCTGAGTCATTTCCTATCTGAAGAAATCTAGCTTTTACGGAATTTAATTCCAGATTGTTCTGCACAGCAAGAAATGCCATTGATTGCAAGACACCTTATGGTGGTCAGGGTGTACAGCATGCATGATGTGTTTTAAGCAAACAAGGAATTACTTCACCCACTTCAGAGAAAGATAATATTAGAAGATTGACTGCAGCTGATTTCTGAGCCAAGCAGTTGGCTGGGCTTGGTTAGTGGCAGCGCTCTCAGCATGGAAATATATAGTGCTCTTGTCAGCTGAATGCTGCAGAGTCATTTTATATCAGCAATAACAAGAGTGGGCACAGTCCAGCCAAACGTTAAAAACTAAGTCATGCTGAAATAACTAGATTTAAAGGTGCAGTGGACAGCTAGGCGGCTAATAACAAATTGCTAGGCATTAATGCCCCTACCAGCTTTACTTCGCTGAGTTATATAAGTACTGTCTGACAGAAGCAAGATGTTTGTCCTTGGAAGGGCTTTTTTTGTCCTTTGGCAGCTTCTGACAGCCCTAAGTGCATCGTTTATCTCAGCTGTTATACTGACCTCAATACTGTGTTGCTGAGTTTCTCCAGGATGCACATTGGAGGTCAGCTGTACGTGGGAGTCTTCTAAAATAACGATTTGTGTGTTTCACAAATTGGGAAGGAGCCCAAGAAAATATATCTAGAGAATAAATACTGTGATCACCTTCCCTCTTGCCCCCCCCCCGCCCCCGCAGAAGCAGTATGTGGGACAACTCCCTTAGAGTCAATGCAGCTCTCCTCGCTCCCACCAGACCAATGTCAGCATGCAGCATAATGACCAGGCTGTTTGGCAAAGCCCTTTTGGGGTTCCTAGAAGTCTCCAGGGGCTTATTTTTCCTCTAACCCTCTGGTCTACAAGCTCCTCATGGGGAAAACAAGGCACTTGGTATGTCTAAGCAGGATGTGTCCGGTAGAGCTTGCATGGTAAGTATTGTTAGATGCTGCCTTGGAGGCTGAAGCAGTCATAAGCTGCAAGGCACAGTGTTCAGGGACTTGCCATTAGACCCAACATCCCCCAGTCCATCTTGGAGGCAGGACCTTACAGGCTGGCTGCCCCCCTTCCCAGCTTAATGCTTTCACACCCTGTCAATCCAAAGCAAGAGTGAGCCTGGTGCCTAATGCCACCGGGTGCCTTGCAGGCTAGAGAATGCTGACAGGCCGTGAAAATCAGCTGAGCTACACATTACTCAGCAAGAGAGCTTGCCCGCTCAGCTGCAAAGTGCTAAAGTTCAGGCCATCTCCCAGCCCTTGGTGGAACGATCAGGCCATGAGTGTGAAGCAAAACCCACCCTTATCAGGAAACTGGTGGCATAGCCCCCTCCAGCCCAGCTCTCTGGGTGTCATCGTTGCCGGTGTCTCTGAGGAAGACACACACAGGTAAAAAAACGCAGTGGTTTACAACAGAGGCATTTGAGTAACTTATGCCCTGCCTTTCCTTTAAGACTCTTGAGGTAGCTTGCAAATAATTTTGAAAATGTACAGTAAAATTGAGCGGCCAAGATAGGAAGCACATTCCTGAAAACCATTTCACACCTCCAATAGTCTGGAGGTACACACACACACACACACCCATCCTCGCTCTCTAGCTTTAATATATTATAGGTCAGCTTTATAGCCGTTCACTCTGCTCTGGTCTGCCATAGCTCTCTTTCCCTTCCCACCCTGAGTTTCTTAGAGGGCAGTCTCCTGCTAGCCTCCTCCCCCCCCAGCTGAACGAGAAGAAGAATGTGCCGTTGTTGGATCCCAAGCATTCAAAACAACTCCACGTTGCAAAGCAAGTAAGGTTTATTTCAAAGCGTTCGTTTAACCAGAACAGGACATTGTTAGGAATAACTACAGGTAACCAGGGAAGGCATAATAAAGACATTTGAACCAGGGAAGGACCAATGGGTCCAGTTCCCGCTGGCGGGAATAGACCATACAGTTCGCGCCCATTGCATGGGAACGCAACAGTTCTATAATGTCAACACAGGTTCAGTTCACATACGAGATACCCAAAACATCCTAGGCGAAGCTCTCCCCCTACACCCAGCTGCACGACCTTGGCAAGTTCCGCGGACTACATAACATAACTCAAGCAAACAAGGAATGAGAGGGAGGGGGTGAAGGGAACTACACAGGAACCGGAATGACAATGGCAGCTAGCTGACAGCCGTTAAGTTGCGACTGTCTCATGGCAACCCCCAACTTCCTTTGACGTCTCCCATCCTTGGACTGATTGTGGCCAACCCTGCTCAGCGCCCGGGCTTTGACAACTTTGGGCTCTTTGGGCCACTTCAGCAAACGGAGTAGTCCATTTAATGGATTATCTTTCGAGTTTTGACTTCTTTTGACTTCTATACCGCTCTGACCCCGAAGGGTCTCTGAGCGGTTTACATTATTTTTACGCTACCTATCTTGGGCCACATTGTTGTATGAGGGGGTGTCTTCCTTACCGACACCCAGGCAGCAGGGCTCAGTTGATTTTTTGTTCGGCATCTCCTTGTTTTTCCCGGCGTTCTGCTTTCCTGGCCCCTGGAACAGGTCTTTCTGGTGGCTTTCCTCTGGTGGGCCCGCCTTTCCGGTCCGCGGCAGTCACAGCTTCCGGCTCCGTCCTTTTGCTGGCTCCGCATGTATGCTGCTCTCTTTTTGCCTTGGAACCTGAACTCCATGTCATAAACCTATGTGAAATCACGTTGTACCAATAGTCTTCAGACTTCTCAGGTTTGGGACTTTGCTTTAGCCCCAGTCGGTAACATGAGACCCCTTCTTAATTTTTTACTACCATGCCTACACCCCTTTTCTTTCTTCTTTTTCTCCATGGTTTCTCTTTCTCTTAGAAGAATCCTAAATAGTAAGTATGGTGATGGTACTGCTGTGACCTGCTTTAATCAGGGTGCTACCCAGTTGTGGGCACCAGCCCATCCATTAAAGATCATTGCTGTGAACAGAAGGCAGCTCCATGGTACTGAAGGAAGAGGCTGAAATGCAGCTGAAGCCAAACCCCAGATTTAATTTTATATGGATGACATGCAAATCTAAGCCCAAATGCCCTGGTATACAGCCTGTTCTTTAGTGGGTCTTGTTTCCATGGAAGTGTTCTTGGGATATTGACCTCTTCTGTGCAAGAGGGGTCGGCTTGGCTAAAGCTGATGCTAACTCATCTTTAAAATTCCTCTCCAAGGGAGAGAGACGAAGAGTGCGCTGTTCTCAAGAAGCAATGTGGCCATTTGTACATTTTACAGAATTTATCCCAAGGATTATATGATGGCCCGTACTGATGGTGGGCTGGTAATGAAAAGGTTGGAGGCTCTGTGTGAGTTTGACAAGTACGTATCCTCCCTCAGCTCTCTGCAGCATAGGCATGTGCTGCCTGCTAAAGAATGGCTGTTGTTGCCAGTGTTCCCATAGACTGCAGGATTCTGCCTTGAGATGCTTCAGTGCATTTTGTCTGATCCTTCAAGAAGGCAACTGGCTGGATGTTCTTCTCTGTTATGAGTGAGTCATTCATAACTTGTCTTAACACCCATACCTGGCAGAACAGATTTTCTTTCTGCTGAAATTCACCTAGTTTTTTTCATCCATTCTTGGGCACTTGACACGATGCTCTTGACAAGATGCTCTTGCACCTGCAGCAAAGTCCCCTTCAATCTTAATTGAAATCTCAGTGTGTTTGTGACATTTCCAGGAAACTGATGAATTGTTTTCTTTCAAGGGCAAGGTGGTGTTGCTTTGTACTTTAAGAGGACTGAGTTGAAGACAGTTGGCATAAGAGAGATTAGTTGAGAATGAGTTTTCTTTCCTCCACAAGTTGTTGGATGTTTGGAGAGGGTGTGAGCTTCTCTACATCTGCTTTACAATGATTTGGAGTACTAAGAATGAGCAGCTGAAGTGGCACAAGGAGCAAAGCCTTTGTTGTGCTCATTCTTCACTGTATTTATAGAAAGAGTGGCTCAGAGGAGGGCAGTGTTCTTGTCTTCCCAGGAGCTTGTATGCCGCAGGGGGTGGGCATGTTGAAGTGAGGCGACCTCAGATCAACTTCGCCATGAGACCTCTGGGGGGCCTCAGCACAACTGGGAAGAGTATTCACTGGCCTCACTGGATGGCTGTGGTGTCTCGACCACTGTGAACAACTGTCCAAAGAAGGGCTGCAAACCACAGGGACCATTGCTTTTGTTTGCTTGTTTTTAAATTTATCTATTTTAAAGTTCTTTTATATTTGCTTTTCTCCCAACAGAAGGACTCGTTAACTATAGTTAACAATACTAAAGCAGTGAAGTCACAGAGTAGCAGAGATCACATCCGCCATATGTGCAGCATTCATTTACAGTTGCTGATTTGCTCTCCCATGTGACTGCAGCCTGGTATGTCATATGCATACCTTCCCAGCTATCCCTCATACTGCTGAGGGAGGTGGGGGGGGGGCACCACGGTGTATGAACTGGCCCTTGTAGCAGTTGCTCCCCAAGAAAGGAGAGAAGCCTGTTCTGCCTTGATTTTTACTTCTCACTGATGCAATCAAAGGAGCCCAATGCACCATTGTTCATGAAACGTGCCTTGCTTCTTGGCAAGAGCTCGGGCTTAACCAGTGTTGGCTGGGTTCTTACGGCTGAGTCAACTGGTTCCCATGTGAAGCAGTTAGAGACAGCTAGGAGTCTCTCTCCCAGAGGGTAGCTGAACTTGACATAAAGCCGAGAGTTGCCCGGAAACTTCAATGCGGTCATCTGTAATTTCAAAAGAGGAAACCTCTAAAAAGTGAAGGGATTAAGGAGGATCAAGAAGTCCATTCAGACCTTTTCAGGATTCTTGGAGGTTGTTTTCAGAGAACATTTGTTTTGGTTGATGTTTGAAATGTTTATATCTTGCCTCTTCACCACTGATCTCCAAAGTGGCTTAAACACACCTCTTGAAACAATGCGCGAATATGTTCTTCTGAAGCCCTGCAAGCAGCTGGTTAAGATGTTCTGCCTCATAATACTAAGCGAATGCAAACCACAAGTTAGGCTTTATTCCTTTGCCTAGAAAGAAAGCTATGGTACTGGGTGATACTGCGATGGGTGGAGGAGAGGAGGCAGAAAGTCACACCGTTTTGATGGGCACAGACAAGATGTACAACTTTTGGGGGGAGCTTATAACAATGTTAGGATTAAATTGCTTTTCTCTTCTAGATGGCTCGGAGAGATTCCTCTGTGAATCAGTTTTCAGCTACCAGGTTGCATCCACATTAAAGCAAGTGAAGCATGGTGAGTAGGAAGCGTCAGTGGCTGTTTGCAGTAGAACCTTCACAATAACAATACATCCTGTGCAAAAGGCAAAACCACATAGAAGGGTGTGCTGGTTTATGGCCAGTGAACACATCTCTTTGCAATAAGCCATTATTTTTGTAGTTTCATCTAGGCAGTCTAGTTCTTGGGGCGATAGCATCGTACTTTATGCTGTACTGTATGTGTCAGTGGCACAGATTCTGCGCTCACACCAGGAAGCCTCAAGAGTGGCAGTTTTGCCATTAATAAGCACTCCTCCTCTGATCTGAGCTTGGTTGTTTTTATATCAGATCTCTGCATCTCTCCTTCCTGGCTCATGTGGTGTATGATCGGTTAAATGTTTCTGAAGTGTCATCAAGATGGGAAAAGATCTCTCTAAAGTGTTCTTTATAGTTTTGTGGAAGTTGATGAGCCTGTTAGCTGGCAAGATTTAATTCTTTGTATATGGAACTAGATAATAAACTGTTCTGGCCACATTCTGTGGATCAAGAGGTTGGCCAAGAATCCTTCAGATGCGTGGATTACTGTTTTAACGTCAGAGCCCCTTGCAGATCGTCATCTTGACAGTTGCAGTATTGTTGTTTGCTTCTATGACCTTTTAGGGAATGGATAATACAAATAAGCCCTCCTTACATTTGGTAAGGCTATTAGTAGTATTGGATGCAACGGGCAATGCAGTTGAGCGGACTTCGGAGGACGGAGGACGACAGGAGGGCCTGGCGGGATCTGGTCCATGGGGTCGCGAAGAGTCGGACTCGACTGTGCGACTGAACAACAACAACCTAAAGCCTTAGTTTACTTCACAAAGGCAAAAAGCAACTTCTCTTCAAAGACCTGAAGTATTTTTCCTTCCCTCTGAGGAACTGGGTGGGGATATCTCGCAATTAGGGACGTGGTGTTAGTGTAACATATGCTTGGGATAGACATGGCTTCTCTTGTGTCTAACAGGAGACTGTGAGAAAGACTGCATCCATTGCCAAAGAGTCAAGTTGGCTAATCACCACAATGAGTGGTGTGTTGTGACTCTCTTCGGTCATCTTGGTCTGTTTGCTCTGAAGCATCTTGACATGATGCATCTGTTTGGCTCCTGTTTTTATCATACACCGGCCTTATAATTAGTGTGGAGCTGCTTTGGAGCCGAGTGAGAGATTTGATGACTCTGATGCTTTTCTGATCTGTAGAAGAAAGTGCTCTCTTACAGGTGCTGAAAGTCATCTATTTATATAGATTGAATTGTTTAGCAGGGCTAGGACAGACACATGCCATCTTCAGGATCCCAACTCACATTAGACAGAGTGGTTATGAAAAGCCACAACTCTTGTACCAAACGAATGACTTAGGACACTTGCTCCCCATTGGGTGCCTGGAATTGTGGCAGAAGCTTAATTACAATGGACAAGCTATGTTTGGGAGAAATGACAGTACAGAAAAGTAGAATTATACATGGAAGGAAAAGCTCTTTGGAATTCTCCAGTTTCAGAACAGGAGCCACATGAAAAATGTGAGTTGTGGGGGGGATGCAGTAGATGAGCGGATCGATTGGTAGCTATTCTGTTGCTTTGAAGTATTGTTATGTCTTGTGTAACAGAAACAGTGAATTATATTTTTGTTCTTGTTTCAATAAAATGCAAATTTTAAAAGAAAAATATTAAACAGTGGAAAGGTTGAAATTGGCTTACCGATGTGTGGAATAAAACTTTCCTGTAACTGTCTGATGCAAAAGCTGACTCACAGCTGTAAAAAGCATTTAATTTAGAAAGCTTAATTGAAAGTTGATTGCAAACTACAGTTGAATTTTTTTTCTCTTTATAGATCAGCAGGTTGCTCGGATGGAAAAACTTGCTGGTTTAGTTGAAGAACTGGAAGCAGACGAATGGAGGTACAAGCCCATAGAACAGCTTCTGGGGTTCACTCCTTCATCGGGTTAAAAGCCTGCAGTTTGTGGATGTGAAAAGATAAAGCGCTTGCGTAACTCTGTTCTAAAACGCTTGGATATTCTCCCAGCAGTGTAGTGAAGAATAATCCATGGCGGATGTTCCTGTTATCAGATCCAGTGAACTGCAGCCGCACAACAGTTTTGCAAAACCCTTTCAGACTAACCTTTGTTTCAGGAGGGTGTGATTTCTGTAACCAAGAAACTGCAATCTGTTTTGGAAAACTGTCTGTTTGGCTTAAGTGAGAGTTGTGTTACGCTCTGTTGAACGCACCAAAGGTGAATGCATGCTCCAAGCACATCAGTCTAAAGCATCCACGGTGAGAGGCTTGCAAGATAAGTTCATCGAGAAGATTTATTGCCCCACAGGATAAATGGCAGCTGATACCAAGAGCTGCTCCTCAGAGTTCGTTTTCAGGCCCTGCAAATGAATGTGAATCTTGCAGACTTGTTTGTGAGGCATGAAGAGGGGGGCATCAGACATGAAGGACTGCACATTGTCTTGTATCAAGCACTCCAGAGCAAGCAGTAGAGCTAGTAAGGTGGGGAAATCAAATTCCTCTGTGTTCTTCTTCTTGTCCCTCCTACTCTTTGTTTACTCAGTGCTACTCTCAGGGACTTCCTTTCTTCCAGCTCACTCCTTTTCTGTTTCCACTTCTGTGTAGTAATCTCCACGAGGGCAAGGTGTGCTCTTAGCATCTGTCCTTAGCCTAGATAGGTAGTGAGAATGCCTGTTCTTCCCTTTCCTATAAAGTTCCTTAACAATAAAAGGTGTCCTTTTCTCTCTTAAAGCAAAAAGTGTTGTGTGGACTTTATTCCTAAAGCAGCCTTTCCCTTTTACTGTGCAAATCAAAACAATGCTAAAGAGACTTGCAAGCAAGGAGTCAAACTGAGCCCAAAGTGGTTCAGAGAGGTTTTTTCAGCTAACAGGAACTGAATTTGAATCTAAAATCTCTGTTGCTTTGGGCCAGACCTTGAACTGAAGCCATAAATACAAAAAGTTGTAAACGGTTCTGTAGTTGGAATCTCCCAAATGCCTTTTGAGAGATGGTGAGGGTTCCTGTCTGTTACAGCTGTATCTGGAGAACTCGTATTTCCCAGTGAGTCATCTGAAAAGAGGAGGAGTGGGAGAGGTGGAGGCTTGTCCAGCAACAAGGCCTCAGTGTGGAGGGTTCCCAAACTGAGTCTAGACACTCATTTTCTGCAGTCACACGCATTGAGTAATCCACTTTCAGTGCGTTTTCCAACTGGATTTTACTGTGTGAGCTGGCAAAAGCCAGTTGAAAAGTGCATTGAAAGTGGATTATTTAGTGTGTGTGACCGCAGCCCTTGTGTATTCTCGGCACTGTAGTTCCTCCTTGCTGCCATATCTAAATGGGGTAAATTCTTATCACTTTTTGCTAAGTTGGTAGGATTTCTTGAAAGGTAGAGCCCCAAGGAACTGGGACTAGGGCAACGCAGGCTATGTCAAGGGGGGGAAATGAAGCTTAATTTGAAAGGTGGGTTGAGAAGGTGTTAGTGGTTTAACTTGATTAATAAAAGTACCAGTTTGTTGTTTCCTGCATGGCTTCCCTGGACAGCTGGGCCTAAAGATTCATTTTCACCTTTAGCCACTATCCAAGAGAAGACTTTTCCTCCTAAAAACTGTGTACTACTTGTATGACTCTTGCTTTAAGTCTGCATGCTCATGGTGCTGAGGCTAGGGGATCTTGAAAAAACAACACCTATGTGTAATATAGGCAAAGTAATGTTCGTTTTTTAGGGTTTTTAGGGTTGTGTTTATGTTGGTATTACATATTTATTTTATTTCATTTTATGCACGACTTTGATCCCAGTGGGAACCTAGAATGGCTTTCAACATTGTCCCTGTCTCCATTCTATCCTCACAACAACCCTGTGAAGTACGTTAGACTACAACTAGGGATGAAGGAAAGATACCCACACTAACTAAAAACCCAAGAGAAGGAGATCATTTCCGTGTTAAGCTATATGTTAGTAATAAAAGTGTTAGCCACACAATATACTTGTAGAGTTCTTGTTTTACACTTCTATCCCAGCTGACGTCTTAAAAACTCTTTAGCTTTAAAAATGGAGTCAATCTTCTCTCTTTTATCATTGATTTTTAAAATGACACCTTCAGGAATCGCCCACCGATACTGAATTCCATTGGTTTGAAGAAATGAGATGAGCTCCTTGTAGCTTTTCCTCTTTTGACATATTTCAAATGGAATATCTTTTAAAGTTCTGATGATTATATTCCCAGATTTCAGTGGATTTGCCGAAGTTGCCTTTAATATTGCATCTCTGGTCTGTCTTCTCACAAATCTAACCACTCCAGGCAGGCTATTTTTCTTTATATAATTGGAGTATGCCCTATAGGCAGCTTCCATGTCTTTTATTATTTCCTCCGCTGATAAGCCTGTTACTGGAGCAATAATCTAGCCCAGAGTCTTCTTCAAATCTTCTTTTTCAGTTTCAGGCACTCCCTGAAATCTAAGAGTCATATTAGCTTTTTTCATTTGAAGCTGTAACAAACGAGTTTCCTGAAGTTTTTGTGTTGTTTCCACATCTGTCACTCTTTTCTTCACTTTCTTATTTGTGGTGTCCATTTCTGTAATGTTTTCAGTAGCTTGCTCCACTTTCTTCTCCGTTTCTGCCAGCTGGCGCTGCTGTTGAGCAAAGTTTTGATTTAATGTAGCCAGTTAATACCACTGAGTTGCTCCATTACCTGCTTCAGTATATCTGCTAGTAACTTCATGACGTCTGCTCCCTCTTCCGGTCTTGGACTCTGGCTGCCTGGTTTCGATTTAAACTTTCCTCGGGAAGCCGCCATGTTCCCTCTTTGTTTACAATTTCAAACCGCTCTGTCAGGGCTCGAAAGACTCGTCTTTTCACTGTGGGTACTCAAGTAAGTCTCTCAATATAGTCTCGCTGTTTGTTCCCCCCCACCCCCTTTGCTGCATTGATCTGTCTCTGCGCTCAAGAGACGTCCCTCCTCGCGCTCCGCTTTTCCCACGGTAGGGGGTACTCCATTTTATCAAAATAGTCTGTTTACTTCGAACTCACGTTCATTGTTGGTCCTTTCACAGACCTCGCTCTCTCATTCTTTGTTCCTCTCGATCTCCTACGCTTGTCCCGGTCGAATTAGCTTGTACCATGTGGTCACTCAGCGGTAGGACCGTCAGGGCGGAGGGAAGCCTTTATTCTCCGGCATCGAGCCGTCGAAGAGGCTAACCCTCAAAAACCCTCTGGCCTGGAACCCATCGCAAGGGCTCCGTGAGGGTGCCACTTGAGGCAGCACCCCTCCTTGCTGCTGGTGTGCTAATCACCTCCCCGCGAACTGGGGAGAGCGACCACCATTGCCAATCCGCCCAATGTAGAGTCTTTTGTGGCCTTAAATTCTTTCTGTTACTATGCCAATCAAAAATGACTGACACAGTTTGGGAGGATATTACATAAGTGCAAGCACACTAACTTAGGAAAAAACTGTCATTCCTTTTTGCTTTTAATTTATAAGTTTCATGTTTTATTTTCCTTTTTTTACCCTGTTCCATGTGCTTTATAGGATAAGTGTTAAAGCATAAAAAAATGCTTGAAGTTGTAGAAGAAATGTGGAGGTGTATACATTCTGTAGTTGATGGGAACAGAAACAGTGTACAAAATGTGAAAACTTCAGAAACAATAAAATACCTATATTCTATTTCTGAATGTTTAATTTTACACTCTGCATAAAATGTATCTGAACTGGGTCAGGAGTGCCCAAATGTGTTATCAAACTACTTTTTACAATTAGCATCTCAGTTGGAACTCAGTACTGCTGAACAGGACCCAGGTTTTCCAGTGGTTTGACTCCCTGCCTGTGGCCCTCTCTGCTGACCTTGGGTTAGCATATTTCTGACCATTCTGGACCCTCCTTGCTGTTCAGGTTGAACTCCCAAAGGGCAGAGTTGAAAGGCGTGGGGGCCTTGGCCGTAAGCCCTTCCTTTGAAGATGGCTGTGGTAAAACAATAGGACAGGATATCTTGAAGGACAAAAGAATGTTAACTGTTTCCTCTATTTAGATAGCCTGGCTTTTGCTGAGTCGGCATCTTCTCAGTCTTCTCTATTAAGTGTATGTGGAAATATTGGCAGAGGATGATGGTTATAAAGCGCTGGAAGAGTGAGTCTCAGGGCGGGGGGGGGGAGGAGTGGCTGCCCTTTCCATTGTTCTAGTCCTTCTGAACTGTCTTCTTGCCAAAGAAATTATTTCAACTGCTGTAGCATCTGTTCTGATATCATTTCCAAGGGCCTGGGACTGGAAGTAGGAAGAGTAAACGTTGACTGGTACCGACATGAGATTCTGTGAAGGAGCTCTCCACATTTAAATAGGGAGTTAGCTCATTTTTTAATAAGCATGATTTTAAAAAGACAACTACTACTACTACCAGGAAAATGGGCATCTGAGCCTAACTGCTGCTTCTGGTGGATCCAGCACCCTACAGAAATGACATCCTAGTTGATAACATTAGGCAGAGAAGATCCCCTCTTAAGTGGCCTGGCCAAATTCGTCATATGGCTAAGCTGCGCATCTCAGTCAAGGACAGATTCATACCTTGTATTCTACTCTATGTGAGCAGTAGAAGATGGGAGGACGACACCTGAGTGATGCCACCATAGCTGCTTCTGTGTGCCCTGGATGCCGAATTACCAGGAATCTCCAATCGTGGAAGTTGCTTTGGTATTGTGCCAGTTTCTCTTCCCATGAGCTGTCTAAGTGCTCAATAGAATAGTGGAATAAGCAGCCCCTACCTGGTTGGCTTGATTAAAGACATTAGCTAGAGTTGCCTTTTTAAAAAGTGAACACTTTAACTTGGAAATTGTTTAGAGAGAGAAGTTTTCTTGTCTGCCGTGGCTTGGATCCAGCAATGTACACGCAGAAACATTAATGGACTTAGTATATCTTGTGGAATGCCCAGCACTTTCCTCCTTAGAGTGCCCAGGAACGGATTGTTCAAGGTCTTTTGCAAGCGGAAACGCAAGCGGGTAATACAGTAAGTTTAGCTTAGTGCAAGTGGCTACTAGTGCTGTGTTTTTCTTGTGTCTCTGCTTGTGCAAAAGTTCTAGCAGAAGCTGGAACCAACTCTATGACTTTAATATCATCTGTATAGAGGGGAAGAGTGCACAGCTCCCAGGATACTTCTGTGTAAGCTACGGCTTAATCCTCAAGCCCTCTTTCTCCACTCTTAAAATAAACAAGCTTCTCCTCATGGCTTCCAGAAAAGCATTTAAAACATAGCCCAAATGCATCATATGTGTCTGTTCCCAGTGGTTTTTAAAACCCAGCTCTAAACCCACGGGCGTCCTCTCCCCTGGAAGCTGGAGCGTGGGAGTCGGCAGCTACCGCCAGGGCCATTTGCTCATCCTTATCTCTAGTAACTGGCAGTCCCATCTTATCAGTGTTCTGGCAGGCCCAGCAGGTGCTGCAGGGTGTAGGGAATCTCCTATCTTTGCGTAGGAAAAAGCTGCACCTCGGCACTTGGTTTTAATTAAAAAGAGACAGAAGTTAATGGCTGGCCAGGCCAACTATGGCAAGAGCAACTGGGGGGGGGGGGCAAGAAAAAGAAACAAGCTGGAAGAGAGAGCTATAAATAGGCCTTCTCCGATCCATGCACACTTGTTCCCTTGTACTGGGAGCCACTTTGGAAGCCACTTTGGAAGCCTATCTGGCTGAAAAGAGAGGCATAAACACATTACATAAATGTTCAATGGAGCCTCCTTTCCAGCCAAATGTGCTTAGGATCAGCATGCTGGCTCTCTCGCCCTGAGGTTGCACCAAGAGGTAGCTCGGTGCTGGGGAGGACCAGATCCTGCGGCTCCTGATGTTAGGAGAGACACGTCTGACTCCTTGCGTCGTTCATAAAATGGGCCATGTACAGCCCAGCCCACTGAGCAGCACATTTTAACTGTAATACCCCAGCCCGTGGTATATTTATGCATAAATCACGTTGATATCAGATCAAGGGGAATTTTTGTTTCTCTTCTAAGGCAAATGGGACAGACGTGCAAGACTGTATTCCATTTTGAATACTGAGGATGCCTTTTTAGTTACAGCAAAAGACCAACTGTTAGGATTGAGTTTCAGACGCCTGGGTCTAATTTTCTTCAGGGCTGATTGGGGCTCCTCACCGTTGTGGATCACAGTGTCAACAAACACAGAATGCTGCAGAGCTGAGGTAGCGTGCCAGGACACAGGCATCTAGTGATGTCTTTTCCCGTTGCTTTCTTACTGACCAAGTCATCTCTTTCTCTACAATGTTGACAAATGTGCTACACGCTATAGCTGTCTAGAAAAGTTCATTATCCTTTACACAAAATTATATCATCTTGTGACTAGCATTATTTCCAGGGATGCTCAAACACTGCTCTGTGTGAATTGCAAATTGTACGTAGTTGTATCAGACAGTTGAAAGTGTTCCATTCGTGAATGTGTATGTGTGTGTGTGTGTGTGGGGGGGGTGATCATAAATGCTCTGTGTAGTTTTGTTCACACTGTTTCCTCTGTCATCTTCGTGTTAGAAAATAAAAGAGGTGTTTAAATCCAATTGGGGAGTGGGGAACATATGTGCCTTGTGCATTTTGGCTTAATGTTCATTCAGTCTGCATTGCAGATATTTTGGCATGGAGGTCCCCTTCCTATATATGGTAATGTAACTGTCAATGGTGCATGGTTTGCCTATACTGATAAGCTGGGACATGTGTAATCCAGGGAAGCCAACCTATGTGAACATACATCAACAGAGACTACCCAGCTAGAAACCATCCCAGGTGCTGTCACTATGCAGATGCAAAACTGCTGAAATTGCTGCAGTTTTTGAATTATGGGCAAATTTTCAAGGTGATCCAATGAAACGTTGGACTCAACACAGAACAGGAATGATGAGCAATACAGTTCAAATGTCAGTTGCCTTTTTTGTGAAAGTTATAGCAACTGCAATTAGGAAGCAGACTGGCTCATTGTTATTAACAAAGCTTGTTCTTCTGTTCCAAGACATCTTCCCACTAAGGACTGAGCAATGCATTCTGTAATTTCTTTTATTACATATATATTCTGAAAGTAATATGCATTCCATTTTGTTTTTATTACCAAGAAGACCACACAAATGTATCAAACAGAAGAAAAAAGAGTTCTCCTTCAGTGGGGGGAAGTCATCCAGGAACTGGTTAGGTCACGCCTCTGCTCGCTCGATAGGCTATGCAAATTTCTTTTGTTGCGTGGCTCCTATTGGAGTGGCCTAGGCTGACCTCTCCGTTTCTGCATAGCCCTGCGCTCGGTAGGACTTCTGGAGCTCCTGCTCCAAGCCAGAGGAACGAATTTAAAACTTACAATTTAATTTAAAACTCACAAGAGTTAAAAGTTAGATAGCAGTAGAGTGGGGAGGTCTGTGTCTGAAGACCTACCCTTCCCTCTCAGGCTCCAAGGAAGCTGGAGAACTCTGAAGATTCCAGACGTGAGGAGGAAGACTCGGGCCCTACCTCCTGAGGTTCCGGGAAGAGAGGGAATGGCCGCAACGGAGACCTCCGTACAGGCCCATTGCCCCCGAGGTTCCGGGAGGCGGGTAACAGACAGATCAGTGGCTGGGAGTTGCGTTGCTGCTCAGAAAGGAGGCTCCACCAGCGCGGGGGCGGCTGAACGCACTGAGCCAGCCAGTTCCCGCGCGCCCCCCAACGCACATGGCCCGAGATGGCAGTGCGGAGGTTGCGGCCAGCGCCAGGAACCCCAAGTGGTCAAAACCATTTGGCTCCCACTCCCCCCACCTGCGCCAAGAAGACAGCAGTAGCAGGAGGGGTGGGCAGCAGCCGCAGAACGATGAATCGACGTGGGAAGCCGAAGGGGCCGGCGAGCCCTGTGGTGAGCTTATTGCAATGGGGGGGCGGCCCGGGGGGGCAGCTTGGCAGATGCAGCCGGCCAGCTCCAAGGATATGGAGGAGGCATTGGGGTAGTAGGTCCATAGGGACCGATGGGCCCCTTTCTTCTGTCGCAATCCCTATGCAAACCTGGCGGCGTAGGGACCTAGCGGCACAGGACGCCCGGGCCAGCCAGTGGGGCCCGCGGAACAGACAAGCTTCCCCCACCACCACCATCGATGCCAAAGGCTGGGCAACCCCTCCCACAATCCGACCATGACGGAGGTCCCCATGGGGCTCCAGCCTCTTATCCCTGAGGAGTTGGGGGTCGGGCAACACCGGTCGGAAGAGGGAAGCTCCAATAGCGGGGGGGCGGCCGAACGCAATGAGCCGATCGGTCCCTCCTCTTGGAGGGGAGAAAAATGGCCACATCGGAGGCTCCCGGGGGGCTTCAGCCCCTTATCCCCGAGGTGGCGGGGGTTGGGCAACACCAGTCGGAAGCTCCACCAGTGCGAAGCTCCACCAGTGCGGGGCCGGCCGAACGCACTGAGCCGGTCGGTCCCCGCTCTCTCCCCCACCCGCCCCACAAGCGGTCCTGCCCGACCGGGACCGACCCCAGTACAGCAGCTCTTGGGGAGCCATGGGTCCACCAGGGGTGTGGACACCGGCAGGCATCCTGCACCCTGTACAGACACAGCCTTACCAGCCTACAGACTGTTCAGCAG
>NW_015163652.1:65729-84552 GCF_001447785.1 Gekko japonicus | reverse complement strand
AAAGGCCCCACAAGAACATAAGAGATGCCAATGTTGGATCAGGCCAAAGGCCCATCCAGTCCAACACTCTGTATCCCACAGTGGCCAGAAATACCAGTGCCATCAGGAGGTCCACCAGTGGGGCCAGGACATTAGAAGCCCTCCCACTGTTGACCCCCCCCCAAGCACCAAGATGACAGAGCATCACTTGCCCCAGAGTCCCTATCTATACCTTGTGGCTAATAGCCACTGATGGACCTCTGCTCCATATGCTTATCTAATTCCCTTTTGAAGCCGTCCATGCTTGTAGCTGCCACTATTTCCTGTGGCAGTGAATTCCAAGTGTTAATCCCTCTTTGGGTGAAGAAGTACTTCCTTTTATCTGTTCTAACCCGACCGCTCAGCAATTTCATGGAGTGCCCACGGGTTCTTGTATTGTGAGAAAGGGAGAAAAGTACCTCTTTCTCTACCTGCTCTTTCCCATGCATAATCTTATAAACCTCAATCATGTCACCCCTCAGTCGTCGTTTCTCCAAGCTAAAGAGCCCTAAGCGCCTTAACCTTTCCTCATAGGGAAACCACATTTTCACCAACAGCCGCAGCTGATGCAGGGATCACCAGCTGCAATTGCTGCGGGACCCAGTTGGCTTGGCACCGCGCCCATTCAGCCCCTCAGGGTTTCAGTCGGGACCTTCTCGGTCCTGGACCCTAATGGGAACGGCCTGGGGTGGCACCCAACGGCTTCAGGACATGGGAAGCCAGGGGGGTGGGGCGGCAGCCCCGGCACAACCCCAAAACCTGCACATGCAAGCATGGAGCCGGGGGAAGGTCATCTTCCAAGGGACTCCTGCAGGAAGGGAAGCCACACCACTAAGTTTTTGCAGGCCGAGATTACATCTACCATCACTTCCCTGGATGGAGATACAGGGAAAGAAGAAGGGACCGCAGCGGATCAGTGGTTAGAATACTGAACTGCGACCAGAAGGTCGGTAGTTGGGCAGTCATGACCAGTGGGCAGCGTGACGGAGCAAACTCCCGTCTCTGGTCCCAGCTCCTGCCAACATAGCAGTTCGAGGGTCAGAAATTGCAAGTAGATGCACAGGTACAGCTTCAAGGTAACAGTGTTCCATGCGCCTTGATGTCTCGTCATGCCAGCCACATGACCACAGAGGAGTGTTTGGACAGTGCTGGTTCTTCAACTCGGAAATGAGGATAAGCATCTCCCCCTAGAGTCGGATTCAACTGGCTTAGATCTGGACTTTTCTGAAGGCTGTCTAACAAGGGCGTTCCACGCTGGGTTACCAGTTGGGAACGGGCAGAGAGACCTGTATCTTCAGTCTCGGCAAACTGGAAAATCAGAGGCTTTAAGAAACCAGTCTCGGTGCAAATCTTTGCACCATTTTACTGCCTCCCTTGATTACATCATCAGAGAAGAGTGGGCTGTTCCGAAAGGTGGGAGCTCCCCTCTGTCTGTCACAAAGCGTGTGCAATTCTCAAAAGAGGAGACCGGGGGGACCTGAAGGCCTTAAGGTCTCTTGATCACCGCCACTGCGGACCCCACTTCAAAGGGCAATGCTCCCCAGGGCTGGGGAGAAGGCCTTAAGATGCTGGGGACAGAAAGACTCAAGCAGCAAGGGCCACTGCAGTGGCTCAGTGGTTAGGACACCAATGGGCAGTCCAGAAGGTCAGTAGATGGCAGCTCAAGAAACGTGTGCTCCCGTCCCTGGTTCCAGCTACTGCCAACCTAGCAGTGCGAAAACCAGGGGTTGCAAGTAGATGAATAGGTGCCACTTCGGTGGCAAGGTAACAGCATCCCGTGCACTTCAGAGTGCAGTCATACCAGCCACAGGACAATAGAAACTTCAGTCAGCGCTACCTCTTTGGCTTGGAATCGAAGAGGGGCTCCACAATCCTAGAGTTGGGGCCATCTGGCTTCCAAGCAAGGAAACCATTATCACACTGTCAAGGAGTACCTTAACTACAGAGTGGTCCTCAGGCTTCTGTTCGGGACTCAAAACCGACGAGGTGAGTTGGTGTGAGCTGGCTCACCGTTTTTCAGCCTCCGGCTCACACATTTTTCTCTCTGCTTAGGAAGGAGGGCTCCGGAGCGGGCTGATTTAAGCAGTGGCCAAATCGCTCTCTCACAGCCTTACGCCAAAAGTAGAAAATTTGCTCACAAGCCTCCACAGCTTGTCATGCAGTGGCCAAATCGCTCCCTCACAGCCTTATGCCAGTAGCTCAAAAGTAGAAATTTTGCTCACAAGCCTCCACAGCTTGGAGGGAACATTGGTGTTAGGAGACGAAGGTGAAGAGGGCGATAACGTCACCTTCCTGCCACAGGTGGAGACACCACAGGCAGGCGATTCCATTCATGGGGTTCTCACCTTGGTAGAGAAAGAGAAGGGAGACTCCTCAAGCACGGTGTGAGACCCAATGCCTAACAGGCCTCATCCTTCAGGATTGCATAGGGCAGCCACAACCAAAAACAAAAGTGGCGGCCGGCTCTGGGCCTTCGCAAGGGTCGGGAGTGTACTCCACAAGACACCAGTGGGATCCCCCAAGATCCCATAGGGCAGCCACAACCGAAAACAAAAGTGGCAGCTGGCTCTGGCCCCTCGCAAGGCCCGGGAGCGTACTCCACAAGACACCAGTGGGCTTTTGTCAGCCCCAAGACTAAAGACAAGACAACCTTACTGCAAAACCAAGTCGGCACCGGAAGGGCATAGGTGCCATAGAGAAGGTCCCCAAGGAACACCACTTCAGAAGAGGGAGCACAGTTCTCTTCATCATTCTAAAGTGTCAGGGGACTGGAGAGCCCTACTAAACTTGCGAGGTTGCAAAATAAATAAATAAATAAAGACAGGAAAGAAAGGCAAGGGGAACTTCCTGGCCTCCCTGGACTCATGAAGGCTTATTTGCATATCTTGGGGAACCCAGACTCCAGCATTTACAGTACAAGGCTTTCCTTTGGCCCCTCCTCAGCACCCAGAGGCTTTACCAAGATCAGGGATACTCTGATAGCAGTGTCCCATACACGTGCAGGCCCCTCATCAACAGAGCCTTTCATCCCTAAGTGTGATCCCCTGCGAGGAAATCGCTCCCGAGGGGGACAGCCTGAACAAACAGCAGACTGCCGTCTCTCTGCTAGAGGAAATAAAGCTAACCCCATATGGGAGGATGTGCAGAGAGTCATGTCCAAGATAACAGCAGTCCAGATGCACCTGTCAGTCCTGCAGGGTCTCTAAAATCAATCATAGGCACGATCCTGGGGACAGGACTCATGAGGGAGCTTGAATGGTGGGCAAGACCATCTAACTTGGGACAAAAACGATCAGCTTCCTCCATTTCTCAGTAAGGCGGCCCACAACATCGACTACCCTTGCAAAAAAAGAAAAAACACACGCTGAGCAGTAAGGACCTGAATCAAGGAGAAGGAGTCTGGAGCCAGGAAGTCTGTACCCAGATCACATACGTTTTCAGGACACCGGTGCGGGACCTATTAGTGAGCCTGATGAACCGTCACGTCGAGAGGTTCCTATCCAGATGCCAGGACCCAGTAGCGGGGCCAGAAGCCTGCCGGTATGCCTTCCTTCCCACAGCTCCGTTAAGAAGAACGTTCAACAAGATCACAAGGGACAGGACAGAAGTGGCGTTTGCGACCACCCACCAGCCAGAAGGGCCATGGGTTCTTGGAGCCGCTACTCCAGGAAGATACCTCTGAACAGACCGGCCACACCTAGGGCCCATCCTGAACCTAGAACCAGCTTGGTTACAGTTGGCTGCACAAAAATTGATCACAGACGATCACAGGTGCTCGGTTTTCCAAGAACATAGGGTCACCAGGTCCCATGCCAGGGGGCCATCAACAAGGGCGCCCCTCCAGTCACCTATGGAAGACATTTCAAAACGGGCCTTCGCCAACGGAGTACAACCTTTGGCACCATCTGTCAGACACAGGTTCCCGACATGGAGACAAAGGCCGCTGACAAGGAGCCTTCTCCAATGTGCTGCACGCATTGAGTAAAGCTGATCGCATTACCTTCCTTCTGCTCCAATCCGGAGCACCCTACAGTACAAACCTAGCACAACAGGGCGTACGGAGGAGCTCTCTTTATATATATCCCTTTCGCAGGTCAGACCCGCTGTTTGTATGACGAAGAGGGCCCCGTAGACCATAGTGGTCTACTGGATTGGACAGTTATGGCCAAAGCCTATGAAGGGACAAGAATGGGCACCACCAGGTCAGGTGGCTGCACACTCCACAGGAACATTATCCAAGCGAGCAACAGCGGATGGATTCTTCAGAGCAGGTTCCTGGGCCTCCTTGTCCACATGGTGAGGCACTACAGGAGGGGCCAGGCGGTGTCGATGTAGCCTTCGGCAGACCAGTACTACAACAAGTTGGAGAGAGATAAGTCACCCACCCTAGAAGAGCAGCTTGGGTACTGCTAACCAGTTCCTGGATGACTTTCCCCCACTGACTGAAGGAGAATGGTACGTTGGACCTACCTGAAGGTTCTTTCTCTTCAGTGTTGGAGAACTCATCCACATCCCACCCAAACTGGATACCAGAAATAGACGAGGTTGGCAAAAATATGGCCTGCAACAGCACAACTTACAAATACCGTGAACTGAAACAAAGATATGAGATGAGAGTAATCCATGGACAGGGCTTGGACATAACTGGAGAGGTCAGCCTAGGCCACTCCAATAGGAGCCACGCAACAAAAGAAATTTGCATAGCCTATCGGGCGAGCAGAGGCGTGACCTAACCAGTTCCTGGATGACTTTTCCCCCACTGAAGAGAAAGAACCTTCAGGTAGGTCCAATGTACCGTTCTGTGCAACCCAAACGTTTGCTAGTGTGGTCAAATAAAAGGTATGCTAATGCATTTTGATTCCTTCTGGCCAGTTGTAAACATCTAACTGAAGGTCTCTAGAGGTTTCTTTACACAGGCAAATTTCTTGCTGATGCAGTCCCACCTGTTACTTTCAAGTCCTCCGCATACCCTCTCCACCTGCAGTGCAAGGCACAGGGACAATGGTGGGGAATAAGTGCATGGAACCACAGGCAGGAGAATCTGTGACTGCCTCATCCCCAGTTCAGGAGAATATTAAAGATCTCTGAGTTGATGTGAGACGCCCATGTTTTCAGTTTTTAGGAGGGAGAGCATAATAGTTTTCTTTCTATAAAGCTACTCAAGGTTTCGTCCATGTGGATTTTTGGAAAACAGAAATACAACCTTGTCAACCTTAACCTTTGAACCTCCGCTTTAAAAAGATGCAGTTATTCTAGGGACTTTTTTTGTCTCTTCATTTTGACAACGGCAGGACTGGAGGAAATAATAGTCTAGTACTCTGGAAAGACTGGTTTTCATTTAAAATGCTCGTCTCTGACCCACCCAAGCCCTGGAGATGTACTCTGAACAAATTGCTCTATCGCCCTTTCTGAGTATTGGGAGAGTCATGGGACACAGAAAGGCAGTCAAAAAGAGTTTACGAGAGGCAAGAGAACAAAAGGCCCTGTTTAGTGTGTTCTTGGGGTTTCCTGGAGGTGCCAGAGGAACATTTTGTACCGACTAAAGGCTTTTCTGCTGCTTTTCCCTCCGAGGTGCTACAATCTGCACATGAACTCTAATTATGTACAAACAAATCTTGGGCCAGCACCAGATTCAGGCACCAGAAAAGGGGGGGGGACGGACTTCTTAGATAACTTGGAGCAAATAGCACAGCAAACGTTGCCAGGCGTAAACTAAAGGAGGGAAGTTATGCTAGTAGTTCTGATCCGCAGTACGCCTGCGTACATTTCTAACGCTGAAAGGGGCTTGTTTTCTGACCTGCTGCCTACAGCAGAGCAGAAACCAGACACATCTTGTTGTGTCCGCTGACCACCACCGGAGGTCAGCGCACACTCCTGAGCTTCAGTCCGGCACAACAATGGGACTAGGATTCTAGTCCCTCCACTGGGGGGAACCAATGGGACCTTGGCGGGAGATTCAAACCCACCAATGGGACCAGGGGAAGCCCCTGGACTGTGTATATAGTTGGCCTGCCGGCCGTTAGTCTTTAGTCTTGTTGTGTACCAGTAAAGCCATGCTGATCACTACATCAGCCTCCATGCTTTCTTTCTACAGCAGAGCAGAAACCAGACACATCTCTAATTCAGGTAGGTGGCAGGCTGCTACCACTAGGAATGGAGCCACAGCTCCTCTGTTTAAAAACCACATGCCAGGCAAAGTTACAGTTGAAGTTCTGCCTTGCATGCAACTGCAGTGACAAACAGAACTCCGTCTGCCGACTTTCTGCTTCTCACCCATCACTTAAAGGCCCAGCAGCTACATCCGCAGAGGCGAAACAGCACACCCTCCCACAGCTTCTAAGACAAGCTTTGGGTACTTTACAGTGGCAAGACCACAAAGCTACAGCAGAAGTCAGTGATTTATTAATTTATACCCTGCAGGGTTGCCGGGTCCCTTGTGGCCACCAGCAGGAAACAGATCTAGGTTGGGAAACTCATGGAGACTTGGGGATGGAGCCTGGGGAGGTCTCAGCGGGGTCCAATGCCATAGGGTCCACCTCTAAGGCAGGGGTGTCAAACCTAACTGGCCCATCCATGGCCGGAACTGGCCCGTCCATGGCTCTTATATGGCCCGTGGGTAACTAGTGCAAGGGAGGGAACAGGAGACTGCTCGGGGCTTCAGTTCTGGCTTCAGCATGGCAGAACAACATCCGCAACAGTCAAACAGTCTGCCCATACGGGTTTTCCTTTGCACCCCCTTCTCAGCCCAGGGGGCCTTGCAGTGAAGAGAGAACAACGTGGAGCTTACCAGCTGCTGTCCTTTTTACAGTTTGTATCTCCAGCACCTGGCATTCGTTTTATGGCACACATGACCCAGCCCAACAAAGTGACCTTTATGTCAGATCTGGCCCTTGTAACTGATGAGTTTGACACTTCTGCTCTAAGGCGTCCTTTTTTTGCAGGGGAACTGATCTCTGTAGTCTGGAGATGAGCTGTAATTCAGTGGGATCCCCAGGTCCCACCTGGAGGCTGGCATCCCTAATACCCCTGCCTTCCCCCCTCCCCAACGTGGACCCAGATTGCCTTACACCGTCCTTAGGGTTGCCCGCATTTTTAACATGCCCTGCTCCTGCGCCTTCAGCAATCTGGCATACAGAAATTAAACAGACAACAAGCCCGAGTAACGTAATAAATGGCCGAGGAAATCTTTGCCTATTTAATTCATGCACATCAGGCCAGAAATCCTTCTTTTCCCCTAATGGTTGTTTTAAAAACAGCAGCCAGTGAGGAGGTGATTTGAAAGCAGAGACCAGAATGAAGGGAGCAGGCATGTAATTATTTCCCTGGTGCTGTTTTCCTGCCGAAAATTGCCACTCACAAGTTGTTTTTACCACTGCTGGGACAAGGATATGAATACTCCTATCCCCCCCCCCCCCGCATTGGTGGTGAAAGTGGCGGTGTGTGTGTGTGTGTCCTGATGACCGGGTATGAAAACAGTACTAAAGCAAAGAGTTAAAAACAGCCCCCCTGCTCCCCCACCTGTCTTTCCCTTTAAATTGCAGAAACAGCAGCAAATATCCAATTTAAAAAAATGAATCAGGGAAAATAATTCCACCCTGTTGTTCAACACACAGGAACGGGGCCATTTTTGAAAAAAGTCTGCAATCCTCTAGTCTTGTCGATAGCACTCCTAGCGGGGGAAAGAAAGGACAAATGATCACAAGTTCCCTTTCAGATCAGGTAGGGGTTGCTTTGTTCTGTTTTAAATCCCAGTGCTCCAAAGAGACTCTTCCTTGACATTTAATGAGCCAGTTAGATAATTTTCTCTTTGGAAGGCTGCTTTATGGGAAGCGGTGCAGAACCAGGCATTTGTTGAATATTTGCAATGCAAAACACCAGCCTGAGACTGCAAAGCTTTCCAGCTCTCCCTAACTCTCCCTAAGCTCTCCACACTGCAGAGATCCATTTCCCTGGATAAAATGGCTGCCTGGAGGGTAGACTCCATGGCAGTGCACCCCTTTGAGGTCCCTGCCCTCCCCAAACCCCACCCTCCCTAGGCTCCATGACCAAATCTCCATGGATTTCCCAGCCCAGATCTGGCCACCCCCTCCATTCCCCTGGAGAAAACGGTGGCTTTGAAGGCTAGACTCCCTGGCACCATACCTCGCTGACGTCCCTCATAAGAACATAAGAACATAAGAACATAAGAGATGCCAATGTTGGATCAGGCCAAAGGCCCATCCAGTCCAACACTCTGTATCACACAGTGGCCAGAAATACCAGTGCCATCAGGAGGTCCACCAGTGGGGCCAGGACATTAGAAGCCCTCCCACTGTTGACCACCCCAAGCACCAAGATGACAGAGCATCACTTGCCCCAGAGTCCCTATCTATACCTTGTGGCTAATAGCCACTGATGGACCTCTGCTCCATATGCTTATCTAATTCCCTTTTGAAGCCGTCCATGCTTGTAGCTGCCACCACTTCCTGTGGCAGTGAATTCCAAGTGTTAATCACTCTTTGGGTGAAGAAGTACTTCCTTTTATCCGTTCTAACCCGACCGCTCAGCAATTTCATGGAGTGCCCACGGGTTCTTGTATTGTGAGAAAGGGAGAAAAGTACCTCTTTCTCTACCTGCTCTTTCCCATGCATAATCTTATAAACCTCGATCATGTCACCCCTCAGTCGTCTTTTCTCCAAGCTAAAGAGCCCTAAGCGCTTTAACCTTTCCTCATAGGGAAAGTGTTCCAACCCTTTTATCATTCGAGTTGCCCTTTTCTGCACTTTTTCCAAAGCTATAATATCCTTTTTAAGGTGTGGTGACCAGAATTGCACACAGTATTCCAGATGAGGTCGCACCATTGATTTATATAGGGGCATTATGATATTGGCTGATCTGTTTACAATACCCTTCCTAATAATCCCCAGCATAGCATTGGCCTTCTTTATTGCAGTCACACACTGTCTCGACATTTTCAGTGAGTTATCTACTACAACTCCAAGATCTCTCTCTTGATCAGTCTCTGCCAGTTCAGACCCCATCAATGTGTATTTATATTTAGGATTTTTGGCTCCAATGTGCATCACCTTGCACTTGGCCACATTGAACCCCATTTGCCATGTTGACGCCCACTCGCCCATCTTTGACAGATCCCTTTGGAGTGCCTCACAATCCTCACTGGTTTTCACCACCCTGAACAACTTCGTATCATCCGCAAATTTAGCCACTTCACTGCTTACTCCCAACTCCAAATCATTAATGAACAAGTTAAAAAGCAGTGGACCAAGTACTGATCCCTGCGGTACCCCACTGCTTACCCCCCTCCACTGAGAGAACTGCCCATTTATACTCAGTCTCTGTTTTCTATTAATTAGCCAGTTTTTGATCCACAAAAGGACTTGTCCTTTTATTCCATGATTTTTGAGCTTACTTAGGAGCCTTTGATTAGGAACTTTATCAAAAGCTTTCTGGAAGTCAAGGTAAACAATATCTATTGGATCCCCCTTGTCCACATGTTTGTTCACCCCCTCAAAGAACATTAACAGGTTAGTGAGACAAGATCTTCCCTTACAGAACCCATGCTGAGTCTGCCTCAATAGGTTTTGTTCATCTATGTGCCTACTAATTCTTTCCTTAATAATGGTCCTTCCTCTCCCCAAACCCTGCGCTCTCTGGACTCCACCCCCAAATCTCCAGGAATTTCCCAGTCTGGAATTGGCAACCCTACGTGAAGATCACAGCTCTAGGACATTTGAAGCGGCCTTCTGTTGAGTCAGATCACGGGTCCTTCTAGCCCAGGACGTTCTGCTCTGAAGCTGGGAAACCACTGGCTAAGGTCTCAGGTCGAGGCCTCTCCTGGTCTGCTGCCTAGTTGGAGACAGAATCTGCAAACTTCTGTAAGCAAAGCCTTTCCATGACCGAGGCTATCTTTTTATTGACCCACTCTGGAACAAAGCAATCAGACGCTGTGGTCTCACTTCACAGTGGAATGCTTCCTCATCCTTTGGAACAGGGAATCTGCAGTGGTTAATTTCCAGGAAGGCCATAAGTCATTAACATTAAATAGAACCTTCAATTCACTCTCTCTAGTCCAAGAAGGAGATTTCCATGCTGGGGGGAAAATTCCATCCTCATGCTCATGCTTCTTTTTGCTGTTTCTGTATCAGCACAGTGAAAGAACCAGACACAGTTTGGAGAATATCTGGGCCTAATTGCTTTATGCTGTCCTCTGACGGTGCAATCCTAAAAACACTTTCCGGGGAGTAAATCCCATTGAACAGACTCAAGCAGAACTTTGAAAAGGCCTGTTTAGGATTGTCCTCTGAGGGTTTGCAGGGGCAGTTTGTCCCTTACACCTTAAACACAAGGGCCCCAGTTCAGCTAAGGTTGGTAGTTGTGCCTAAGGTTGAACCCCCTGACTTGGATGGCCCAGGCTAGCTCACTCTCATCAGATCTTGGAAGCTAAGCAGGGTTGGCCCTGGTCAGTATCTGGATGGGAGACCAACAAGGAATTCCAGGGTCATGATGCAGGGGCAGGGAAAGGTAAACCACCTCTGAATGTCTCTTGCCTTGAAAACTTTGTGGGGTCACCGTAAATTGACTGCGAATTGACCATGCTTTACACACACAAGTCTGAAATCCAAGGCAGATTTACCGAAGAGCCTCTGCTGCTGAATGTGGTGATGCTTGCTTCTGAGTAAACCTTAATTAACTAGCCCTATTTATGTGCCTTTCAAAGCTGCTCCTATTTGGAAATGATTCTTTTCCCTCTCCCCCATGTGGAAATATAAATTGCAAGCTCCTTGGGGCAGGGAGCTGAACTTTTGCTGTTCTTACTCTGTATAGTACAGTTTACAGTGTGCACTGGGGACACCAAGCAAACAATAGTACCTTTTACTTATTCAAAACTCTATGTGGCTCTTTCTTGATATATTAGTAGCAGCTCACAAAGGTGCTACTAGTGTTTTACCAAAGATGGCACAACACCAACATTAGAAGTAATATAAAATCAAATGTAAAAGCAATACTGGATAACCATATTTCTGCTTGCCAATAGATAACAAAAGCCACAACCTTCAGCAAGGACCCTGGTTAGAAAAAGCCCTCTATAAGATGACAGACTTGCACAGTTTCCAAAATCTAGAGAGGGATGGTGCTTCTTCAAGCAAGCCATTCTGGCATAATACCGCGGCAGCTTTCCCCATCTAATAATAATTACCTAACGCCGGTCACATGACCACGGAAATGTCTTCAGACAACGCTGGCTCTTCGGCTTTGAAACGGAGATGAGCACCGCAACCCTAGAGTCGGATTTGACTGGCTTTCGAGCAAGGGAACCTTTACCTTTTTAATCATATCAACTGCACCATCTCGGGTTGATTCATGTGCTCATCCTCCAAAGTGACATATGCCCTCATGCGTCAACAATCCCCTTCTACTATCTCCATTGGACAAACTGGTCAGTTCTTATGCAAAAAGATAAACAAATGTTTATTAAAAATGGCAATCTTCAGAAGCCACTGGGTGATTTCTTAAAAAAAAACATGCAGGGCATTTCTGTTGCTGATATAACAGTCACTATTCTCCTACACGAGAACTTCAAAGGGAGAATCCAGTGGGAAACTGCTGAATTAGCATTCATCAGGGAGTTTAACACTATCAGCCAGGTCTTACCAAGGACATAGCGTATCTCACTCACTATATTTATTTTTTTATTTTTTTATTTAACTTTCAACTTGCTTCCCCACTCGAACCCCCCCAGGGGGTCTCTGAGCAGCTACAGTTAACCATTAACCCTTACCTAGGGCCACATGTATGCTGCGGTGGGGACTGTCCTAACGGCACCCAGTGGAGGGACGTTCTGGATTGGCTCATCGGCTTGTCAGCACGGCTTCTTCTGGCTTCTACCTCTTTCTGTCCGTGATCTTTTTCCGGTGGTGATACAGCGGGCCTCTCTGGCGCGCGGCGCGCTTCCGGTGCGGCTTCCGGCTCCGTCCATTGAGGCTCTGCCGCGCCTGCGCCCTCCATGCTCCGGCGTACTCCTGGCTCTGCCTTTTTCACCACCGTCCGGACCCTCGAAGATGTTGTCCTCCATCGCCATTTTTCCGCCGCTCGCCATCCGCTGCTCACTGCCTCGCCTCTCGTCACCACCCCACGAACCCCCCTCAACGGGGGGAGGGTGCCCCCTACCATCTAAGGTAGGTACCCATTGATCTACTTGCACATTTGGTGTTACATCGTGCTTTTGAACCGCTGGGTTGGCGGGAGCTGGGACTGGGGCCAGGTGCTCACTCTGGCCGCAGTGGGAATTGAACAGCTGCCACAGCTGTTTGTAGATGTTATATGCAGGCGTTTAACCGCCTACGCCACCGCTCCCTCCGCTTTAGGTGCAAATACTCAGCACATCCCACCTCTCACATTGGTTCGGTGATACTTTTATACTTTTCTAATTGGATCTGTATATCATGTTTCTCCCTGCACTAGACCAATTTTAGTTTCATCCCACTTTGCCTGTCTATCCACAATCCACACCCTCATCCACTGCAAGTAGATTGACCATTCTTTTGAACTTGATTTAAACTGGCCTCTCTTTGTTGCAACTTTCCCAGTCACATATTCCTCTCTGCTGTCTGCAGCTTTGAACATAACTGTTTCTACCTAATGATGCATCTTATAAAGTATCGCTGACTCACAAAGGAAGCTAGAACACATTCTGCTACGCTCTGAGGTACTCCCACAGTCCTGTTTTACTCATCCCATCACTTGTGTAAAGCGCTGTCAAGTCTCAGCCAACTTATGGTGACCCCACAGGATTTTTAAGGCAAGAGATGTTCAGAGGTGGGTTGCCATTGCCTGCCTCTGCATAGAGACCTTCAAATGCCTTGGTGGTCTCCCATCCAAATACTCACCAGGGCCAACCCTGCTTAGCTTCCGAGATCTGACGAGATTGGGTTAGCCTGGGCCATCCAGCTGAGAGCCAGTTTGGTGTAGTGGTTAAGCGTGTGGACTGGAGGACTGGATTTGATTCCCCACTCCTCCACTTGCACCTGGCTGGATGACCTTGGGCAAGCCGTAGTTCTGATAAGAGCTGTTCTTGAAAAACAGCAGTCTCTGTCAGAGTTCTCTCAGCCCCACCCACCTCACAGGGTGTCTGTTGTGGGGAGGGGAAGGGAAAGGAGTTTGTAAGCTGCTGTGATACACCTTTGGGTAGTGAAGGGTGGGGTATAAATCCAATCTCTTCTTCTTCTCTTCCTCCTCACCTGAGCAGGAACTAAATTTCCCTTGTTGTGTGTCAGTCTGCTGTTACAGGCAAAGACAAACAGTGCCCTCCTCCATAAGGGGCCAGTTCAACACTATACAACAACAAACCCAGCTATACCACTGAGCATCTACTCAATAATGTTCCCTCTAATTCCCCCCCCCCCCCCAAGTTCACGTCCTGAGCAGAATATAACTGCTGTAATCTTAAAATGGGCAATGGACAGTGCAAGACCCTGCATGGCCCCAGATTGCTGCTGAGCGGGGCTTCCTGTGTTAATGAGCAGCTGTTCAGGTACACAGCTTACAGGGAAAACTACTCAGCACCAGCCTTCTGGTGGGTGTACACATATGGATGCATTGCCTGTATGTCCCATTCACACTTGAAATGTACTTGCTTCCCTGATGATGTTTCCCCTCCTGAAACCGGGGGCTGACACAGCACCAGGGGCATTGTGGGTTTCCTCTCAACTGCTCTCTTAACAAACGCCAAAAGTTCTGGGGACTTTTTCTGGTTCAGCCGAACTACTGCATAAGCCACCAATGAGAGTGTTTTCACTGCCTGGAACAAGTGCAGAAGTGTGTGAGTTGTTGTTTTTTGTTTTTTTGCTGCTGTCTCCTTTGCAACTGGTTGTGCTTGATAGAAGCAGAGGAAATCCTAGGGCAGCTATCTCCAGGCGCCAGGATGGGTTTCTGACTGTAGGGCTCTAACGCCTAGGCTTCCTATTGATCACCGTAAGACTGGGAGCCCCAAGGCTTTGGAGGTGCAGAGAGTCTGGCAGACTCTCTGGGATCTGACTACATCTAGTGATAGATTAAAGTCTTCTTAATCCCGGCAGCCTGGCGTGCTTCAGACCAGGAGGCAGAATAAATGAAAAACCACATCTCCGGTTCCTACAGAGATGAGACAGACACTTTTCCTTTCCTGGACACGGCCCTAAAAATAGTCGCTGGGAAGCTGAGCCTGTAAAAAACAAGGGGGACTGGCTTCTGGGTGTTGCTCAGGCGACACAAAGTTTCAAATGGTCCCTTTTGACCACTCCTGTGTGCTCAAGAACTGTCTGCCCCTCCGAAATGTAGAGAGGGAAGTCCCCCCCCAGTACAGAGACAAATGGTGGGAAAACATCCTCTGCTGAATTTGTGATCTTCTCACACGACAGTTCTGGTCCCTTTTGACTGCTCCTGTGTGCTCAACAACTGTCTGGCCCTCCGAAATGTAGAGAGGGAAGTCCCCCCCCAGTACAGAGACAAATGGTGGGAAAACATCCTCTGCTGAATTTGTGATCTTCTCACACGACAGTTCTGGGCCGGTGTCAGCATACCCGGAGGTGGGACAGCTGCTGGGCCCTCGGACTTCTGGTGGGGCTCACAGCCACCAGTCCGCTGCCCACACACCTAGCTTGTGCTAGGGGTGCCAGCCTCCAGGTGGCACCTGGGGATCCCCTGGAATTACAGGTCATCTCCAGACTACAGAGATGAGTTCCCCTGGAGAAAATGAATGCTCTGGAGGAGGCTGGACTCTAGGGCATTGTATGCCACTGAGGTCCCTGTCCTCCCAAGGCTCCACCCCCAAATCTCCAGAGGTTTCCCAACCTGGATCTGGCAACCCTGCCTCCCAATCCCCCGCCAATGGCCACGGGGACCTGGCAACCCTACGTACACCCACGCTCCCAACTGCCCAGAGTCACTGCGGAAGGGCATGTAGGCTGTTCACACTGGTGGCACTCCTGGGGGTGGCCATGGCAGCAGCACGCTCAGCAGCATACGCTGGTCTGTGATGTCAGGAAAAGGGTGCACAGGTGGAGCAGGCAACTGAGCATGGGGAGTGTAAGAGCCTGAAAAGGAGAGAAGGTCTCATGAGCAGGGGGTGGGCCTGCAGGTGTGGGGATGGAACGGAAGGATTTCTGCCCAGGGCCCCCAAAAAACTGAAACTGACCCTACGGCAGCTAAAGGCACTAGAGTAGGGACAGACTTCAATGGTGACAGCCCCAGGAAGAGATGTCTGCACAGACCATGTATGACACAATGTTAAGAGGGTTTTGGTGGCTCCATCCAACGAATACAGGGGGAAATGCTTTCTGGAAGGCATGCAAGCAGATGGGCCGTGGAGGGGGTAGAGGACAGGGGAGGTTAAGCAAGCTGCTCATGCACAACTTCTCCCCTGCAAATCTTCCCACATCTCCACTTTGCTTGTTCAGTGGCACACACAAGACTGACGATCTGGTATTTGTTACCAAAGACGTTGCTCGGTTCTCCTAGGTCAGGATCCTGGAATCTGGTCGCCCGCAAATCAGCTCTGCCCCCAGGTATACTTTACATAACTACATTTATTTATTAACTGTACCAGCACGTCAGGAAAGTGGATTTATGGATTTTAGGATAACCGACCTGATTTGGTATGATAAATTTTATGATGGATTTTAGTTGCATTTTTGATGCATTTGTGTGAGCCACCCTGAGCCTGCCTTGGTAAGGAGGGCGGGGTACAAATCAAAATAAATAAATAAATAAATATTTTATTTAATTCATTATACCCCGCCTTTCTTCCCTGTGGGAACCCAAAGCGGCTTAACATCACCCCCCCTATTTTATCCTCATGACAACCCTGTGAGGTAGATTAGGCTGAAGGAGGGTGATTGGCCCAAGGTCACCCAAGTGAGCTCCCTTTTGCCGTGTGTGGGGATTTGAACCGGACTCTCCCAGAGACTAGTCCGACACTTTTAACCATTACACCACACTGGCTCCTGTCTGTGCTATTCTGTCAGTTACCAGAGAATAAAAAGCTGAGTATGTCCTTCCAAATAAAATTAAAAAACACTTCTCTGCACATCCTGCATTTTCTGCAGAAGGCATTAACTGAAGAAGAAGAGATTGGATTTATACCCCGCCCTGCACTACCCAAAGGTGTCTCAAAGCAGCTTACAATCTCCGTTCCCTTCCCCTCCCCACAACAGACACCCTGAGAGGAAGGTGGGGCTGAGAGAGCTCTTGACAGAGACTGCTCTTTTTCAAGAACAGCTCTTATCAGAACTATGGCTTGCCCAAGGTCATCCAGCCAGGTGCAAGTGGAGGAGTGGGGAATCAAACCCGGTTCTCCCAGATTAGAGGCCACACACTTAACCACTACACCAAACTGGCTCTCTTATGTTTCCCAAGTGACACCTCACACCCGCTCTTAGCTGTTATTTGGAGTCTTCCAAAAGAAACGCAAACCATTCACATGGGGATCTAATCTTGCACATCTTAGTGGCTGCCAGAACAACAATATTATTTATTTATTTATTTATTATTTAGATTTATTATTTAGATTTTTATCCCGCCCTCCCCGTAGGGAAGGGAAAAGTTCTTCTGCACTAGTTAGGAAAATATGGAATCACATTGCCCAGACAAATTTTTGCATCAAGTAGAACTGGCAAAAAGGCTAGGGGAAACCGGAATCCCTTTATATAACATGCCATGCAGTTTTAGAATCCATAGACTGCACTGCAAAGATGCAGCCCAGCTCAGCCCATGACCAAACCACATGACCACTGCAATCCTAAACAGAATTACACCGTTCTGAGCCTATTGACGTCCATAGGCTTAGAAGGGTGTAACTCTGCTTAGGATTGAAGATCTACAGACCAGGCATTTACTTTATTTATATCCTGCCTCTCTGTCCAATGGGGACCCAAAGCTGCTTACGTCATTCTCCTCTCCTCCATTTTATGCTCACAGCAACTCTGCGAGGTAGATTAGGCAAAGAGTGCGGGACTGGCCCAAGGTCACCCAGCAAGTTTCCTTGGTAGAGCGGGGATTTGAACCTGGGTCTCCCAGAACCTAGTCTGATACTTTAACTACTACATTGCGCATGCGCGCAAATTCCACCTCTCGCTCGAGAGGTCATTCTGGCTCCCCCACCTCTCCTTAGGGGCTCTTTAAAAAGTTATGGCCGCCACCAATGTTCTCGGCGGTAGCTGCGATGCCCGCGGGGGGGGCGAAATGGTGGCCTTGGACTCGTAGGGGCAAATTCCACCTCTCGTATGTGATGTCTGAGCGGCGTTGCCGTTCGGACATCACACGCGAGAGGTCATCCCGGCTCCCCCAGGTCGCCTTGGGGGCTCTTTAAAAAGTTATGGCTGCGACGCCCGCGGGTGGGGGAGCGAAACATTCTCCTGCCTCCCTGAGCCCCGAGGTGGTGGCCTTGGACTCGTAGGGGCAAATTCCACCTCTCGCGTGTGATGTCTGAGCAGTGTTGCCATTCGGACATCACACGTGAGAGGTCATTCTGCCTCCCCCAGGTCTCCTTGGGGGCTCTTTAAAAAGTTATGGCCGCCTCCACTCAGCGGCTGCTGCGATGCCCGCGGGGGGTGGGGCGAAACATTCTCCTGCCTCCCTGAGCCCCGGGGTGGTGGCCTTGGACTCGTAGGGGCAAATTCCACCTCTCGCGTGTGATGTCTGAGCAGTGTTGCCATTCGGACATCACACGTGAGAGGTCATTCTGCCTCCCCCAGGTCTCCTTGGGGGCTCTTTAAAAAGTTATGGCCGCCTCCACTCAGCGGCTGCTGCGATGCCCGCGGGTGGTGGGGCGAAACATTCTCCTGCCTCCCTGAGCCCCGGGGTGGTGGCCTTGGACTCGTAGGGGCAAATTCCACGTCTCGTGTGTGATGTCCGAGCAAATTCCACCTCTCGCATGTGATGTCCGAGCATTGCTGCTCGCGGCGCCCGCAGGGGCCCCCCGAAACGTTCTCCTGCCTCCCTGAGCCCTGGCGTGGTGGCCTTGGACTCGTAGAGGCAAATTCCACCTCTCGCGCGAGAGGTCATTCTGGCTCCCCCAGCTGTCCTTAGGGGCTCTTTAAAAAGTTATGGCCGCTGCTTTCGGCGGTGGCTGCAACCCCCACGGGGGGGGGGGACTGCTGAGCTGCCCTCCCCGTCTTTTTCAGGCTCCGCGCTAGAACGCCAGGCCGGAAAAAGGGTCAGCCGAATGTCAAACAGGTTGCCCCTATTCCCTCCATTGTTCTGTATGGTGGGAAAAAAGTTACTTTTTTCCCACCATAGAGAACAATGGAGGGGATGCGGGCAACCTTGTTTGGGGGTCTGTAGAATTGGACCCCCTGATTCAATGATCCTGAAACATGGCGGGTATCTTGGGGAGAGGCTCCAGCAGCTGCCCTGCGATTTTGGAGCCTCTCCCTCAAATCCCCTCCCCTCCAGCTCCCAGAATATACCCTATGTTTTCGCCATTGACTTCAATGGCCCATAGGATATAATGGGGCCGAACTGCGGGAAGCCGATTCAGATCAGAGAATCTTATTCGGCCGCAGCCGCCTGAAAGGGGCCCGAATGGGCCATTTTCGGGGGTGCATTTGGTTCAGACGAACCGAATGCACATCCCTCCAGCAGCCGGTTTGCTCGGGCTCTCTGCAGCCGTGGGGATCCTGAGCAAGCCAAGGGAAGGGAAGGTGGTTTAAACCGTCTCTCCTTCCCTCCAGCAGCCAGCTTGCTCGGGCTCCCCAAGTAAACTAAGGGAAGGGAAGGTGGCGGAGCAGCTGGAGACATTGAGCCTCAGCTCCACAAGTAATGAGTAATG
>NW_015163652.1:64936-65045 GCF_001447785.1 Gekko japonicus | reverse complement strand
GCCCGGGGTCACTCAGCCAGCAGAGTGAGAATACAAACCTGGGTCTCCCCACATCAATCTGCAACTCTGTCCACTGTGCAGTGCTGCCTCTACTGATCTGTAATGTTCC
>NW_015163652.1:43461-64597 GCF_001447785.1 Gekko japonicus | reverse complement strand
TTACTGTGGCCCTTTCTTACAGGCCCAGAGAAATGCTGATTGCCACTTTGGGGCCAGGAAGCAATTTTTCTCCAGGCCAGTTTGGCCCCCAGTGATCCTGGAGGTTTTTTTAAATCATATTCTGGGCATGGAACAGGGGTCACTGGGGTGTGTGTGGGGTATTGGTGAATTTCCTGCATTGTGCAGGGGGTTGGACTAGATGACCCTGGAGGTCCCTTCCCACTCTATGAGTCTATGATTCTATAATTCACATAGGCTGGCTGTGGGCACGCCAGCACCTCTGTCAGGCAGAAGCGCCTGAGATCCTCCCCCTCCCCTTTTCCTTCGCCCGACTTGGAGGCGAAGGGAAGGGAGAGGGGGGAAAGAATGGATCCCAGGTGCTTCTGCCTGTCAGAGGGGCTGGTGCACACTTCCGGTGATGTCAGGGTGTGTGGCATATGCTAATAAGTTATGCTAATGAGCTCTTGCAGCTCTTTTTCTACGAAATGACCCGTGTGTGTGTGTGTGTGTGTGTGTGTGTAAGAAATGAATACCCATCAATTTGTATACATTATGCTATTGTCCCATATTCTCATCTGCAAAGATGTCCCCCTGGTATACATTTTTAAACTATCACATTTTAAAAAGATTTTGCAAAGATATCCAAGTGATATGATTTTTTACACTACTTAATGTTTAAAAGACTTTTAAAATGTTCATGTTCCTGTAGCAATCCAAGAGCTATAGTTTCTGTCATACCTGACCCGGAACCCTGACTCCAGCCAGCAGGTGGAGCTCCACCGAGTGAAGACCTGCTGCCTGCCACCACTGGTCCATCTGGCTCAGTAGTATGTGGAATGATGACAGACAGTGGCTGATCAAGAAGGGGAAGGTCTTCCCCATCCCCTTCCACTAGAGATATCAGGGACTACACCTTCTGCATACAAAGCATGATCAGAAATGTATTGTCCTGCCCTGAAAATAATTCAGGATATAGGGCCACTATGCTTTGAAAGGCAAAAAAGAGGACATATTTCCTGACTGACTACTTCAAACCAGATGGGTAGCCATGGCTGCAGTCACACGGGCAGGAAAATGTGGGGGGGGGGCGTGGCTGTTTGCCCCTGGGCAAAATAACATGTGGTTGCGTGAGCAGACATCCCGTGGAGGTCCCGTGGTTAGGGGGAGGTGCCGATCACACCACAATCCTGCGCCGCAGCCAAGAAGCGGTGTGCCGCGTTAAACAGGTGTTTTTTATTTCTGTACACCGACGTGTGCGCATGCCCCGTTGGGTGCTTGTGCGCATCTCAAGGACACTTGAAAAAAACAACACCTTTTTGCGAGCGGACATGGGCGAGCGCCGGATGCCATGGGATTCCACCGGAAACGCGATCACGCGCCCGCCCTTGCCCCATGGTTTCCGGAAACTAGTACCTCCAAGGTACTAGTTTTTTACTGCGCATCTTCGGAGTGAAGCCTCGGGTGAGCCATGGGAGCTCTACGCTTCCCAGATGCGGCGGTGAGATCGCGCCCGGAAAATCCGCCTATCTTCCATCTCTCTAGCGTGCCTAATGCTCCTTGTGACCGCAGCCCATGTTAGTCTGTCTGTTAGCAGTAGAAAACAGCAAGAATCCAGTAGCACCTTAAAGACCAAAATATGTGGCAGGATATGAGCTTTCTGAAGAAGTGAGCAGTGAGTGATGAAAGCTCATACCCCGTCACATATTTTGTTGCTCTTTAAGGTGCTACTGGACTCTTACACATGCTAAATAATGCAATTTCAAGCCACGTCAGTGATCGTTTGCAAGTGGGCTTTGCCATTTCACACAGTAAAATCCAGTTACAAAGTGCATTGAAAGTCAATTGAAAGTGCATCATTTAGTGTGTGTGATAGCAGCAAGTACGACAAATCTCATTTTAAATATCTCAACTACTTAAGCTGTGATAATTGCTACTAACTAAGAATATTCCTAACCTTTCCACCCAAAAAAAGGACATTTTCATCAGTTTTTTTAAAAAGAGCTCAAAAGAGGATGGACACCAAAAAAGGAGGACATGTTCTCTAAGAAGAGGACATCTGGTAACCCCACAGGGAAACCACAGACCATAAGAGCCACAAGGCTGCCATATTAGGGGTGCTTTCTGCTCAGGGAATCAGCTTTCCAGTATTTCCATCCCAGTTCAGCTGGAGCCAGCTCAAAATGGGATTGTCATGGATATCATAAATCTCCGTCCTAGAAATGTGTCTAGAATCCATTGCTTCTTTTAGCAAGTCAGCATACTCTGGCAGCAGCATGTCTATTTCCAGAACTGGAGCATATATTAAAGATACATTAGTTAAGCTCCTTGTCTTGTGCTGAAGGGAGATCTGAATCAATGCTGGCTTTTGGATTTCCAGACACAGAACAAGTGTTGCTACTTTATCTCCCTAGCCTTTTGTGCCATCTGTTGTGTTTGCACCTAGCACAACCTCACCTAATGAAGACTAAAATCTTATAAATACACTTAAATGGAGGTAAGCCCAACTGAAGTCAAATGTTCAAATTCGAATGAATTCAAATGTTCAAATTCAAATGAATTCAAATGTTCAAATTCAAATGAATTCAAATGTTCTGACAAAACAAGCCAAGGATTGTGCCTCAAATCCGTATGACAGAACCTCCACTCCATTTTAAAGCTCTTGCAAGATGCATTGTGGGAGTTTCCACCTCTTTGTCTCCCCCTGTCTCCATCTTTTAGCTTGTTCTTTTGTGATGTTTTATTTGGTCCTCATAAAGGATTTTATCCTCCAGTCACTTTTGGACGACTTCTCCTCACAGATGTGGGTTTTGTTTTGGGGGGAGGCATTAAGTCACTACATAGCAACCCTGTAGGGTTTTCAAGGCCAGAGACATTCAGAGGTGGTCTGCCATTGCTTGGTTATGTGTCACCACCCTGGTATTCCTTGGAAAGTCTCCCATCCAAATATTCACCAGGGCTGACTTGGCTTAGCTTCCGAGATCTGATGGATTCAGGCTTCCTGGGCTACCAGGTCAGGGCCAGCATATCTGCCTGCACTTTTTATCTTCTCATGACATATCTTGATTCCAGAGGGCACTTTGGATTGCATAAAGTCACAAGGGAAAGTCAAACTAGAGAGCTGTCACTGGATCATTCCAGAATTTTAAAAAATGCTAATATAAGCCACATGGCCCCTGAATTCAGATTATACTACACATGGAAGGGAAAGGAGGGGTTAATTCCCCCCATGTAATTTCACAAATTGACACACACACCCCAATGCTGGCATAAGTTCTTAAATGAAAAAAATGGGTAGCCAATCAGTTGCCTGTCTTTGCTCTTTTTTAGGGACAATCACAGCAAAACTCCCCTAGGGGAGGGGGGTTTAATTGCCTCTCCACCCTTCGCCCATACAGTCCTTCTCCCTATGAAGGCCCTGATAGTCACTGGGAGAACCCAGCCAATGTCTATTTTGATCCTGTTCCGTGGGTCAGATGAGGCTGTGAGAAAGTGTGATCTGCTCCGTGTGATCTGGGCAGAAGTGTGGCTCAGCTCATCCCATGTCTCTGTCCACCATCTGGGTAATGGTCCCGTGGCTTCTGTCTGAGAAGGGCCACAAAGGCCCACAAATAAAAAAAAGAAAACAACCCCTTAGTACTTCAGTGCACAGTAGAATATTAATCTGCAACAGCAGTTCTTGCCATTCATGATATCTAGGGTCAGCACTCTAGTTTGGGTGTGGGTTTCTTTTAATCCACAGCCACTGTGTAGAGGACCTTTGAAAAGCTTCCAAATGATAGCAGCCTTTCAAGTCACCATCAGCAATACAGACAGGGATTTCTTTGAGATTTCCCCCCACAAGGACACATCGCCAAAGTGGCAAGCATTCAATTTAAAATGTTTAAAAGTGGGTTGCCTCCTTAACGTGGGATCTCTAATCCTTGCACAAGGTAACCCCAGGCCTGCACAGTTTGTGACCCACCATGCCTAAGGAAACCTACTAGCTCTGCGGTCTGAGGGCTGCTTGGTGGTCCCTGTGTTTTTACAGACCCCCTAAAAAAGAGCTTAATCTAGCCCCTTGTATAAGGTTGTCAACCTCCAGGTGGTGGCTGGAGTTCTCCCATTATCACAACCAGCCCTTAGCTAGACACTTCTTGTGGGAGGTCACGTGCCCTTGCACCCCTGATGTGGTGATGTCACACGGAAGTGACCCTTGCCTTGCCCGCCCGCCAGGAGAGGCCTCCTTCTCTCTCTCCATCCCAGCGCGGAGGGGGCAGGGAGACAGAATGGGCCCGCATGACACCGGGTCACCTGACAGGACCTCCTCGGGCACTGCAGGACCACGAGGAGAGGAGACCCCGCTGCCCTGCCCGCCCACCTTCTCCACAGGACCTTCTCCCTCCAGCGGGTGGGTGAGGCCAGGCCAGGCGAGGCAAGCCTCAACAAGTCCAGGCTCCCGGGAAGGATGAGGAGGGGGGAGGGAGGGGAGAATGGGCAGTGAGGGGGCAAGGCAAAGTCAGCAGGGGCGTCACCCCCATGCCCCCCCCAGTTAGCTACGGCCCTGGTTACCACTGACCTCCAGGTGACAGAGATCCATTCACCTGGAGAAAATAGCAGCTTGGAAAGGTGGGCTCTGTGGCATTAAACCCCACTGAGGTCCCTCCCCTCCCCAAACCCCACCCTCCTCAGGATCCACACACACAAATCTCCAGGTGTTTCCCAGCCCGGAGCTGCCAACCCTATTTCTCCTCCCTCCCCCCATGAGAATGACGACTTGCTTCTTGCTCAGCTGCCCTCCCCCTCTGGGCAGCAGATCCTGCTTTAAGTCATCATCACAGCTGTCTAGGGCAAGTGAGTGGCGGGGGGGGTGCAGTAGTAGGGCTGCTCTCCTCCAGGTGGGGCCTGGAGATCTCCCAGAATTACAACTGATCTCCAGATGACAGAGACCCGCTCCCCTGGAGGAAACGGCTGCTTTGGAGGGTGGACGGTCTGGCATCGTACTCTACTAAGGTCCCTAAACCCTGCCCGCCCCAGGCTCCACCACCCCCCGCCCAAAATCTCCAGGAAGCTCCCAACCCAGAGCTGGCAACCCTCCCCCGATGGAGAGCTCACCCCAACTGTCTCATTTGGACAGCATCTTGGGTAGCAGCTGACACTGGTGAGGGGGTGTTTAGAAGCTGTGCCCCCTCTCTGAATGCTCTTGGCCCCCTCCCTTGCCCTTGTCCTGTTTACTCTGAAAAGGGAACACAAGACCCTGCACCGGAAAGCCCCAGCTATGTGGGCAGCCAGACGGCTGCGGCGTTCTGCATAAGAAAAGTCCAGCTCCAGACCAAAAGGGACCCCAATTTAGACATTGACGACAGCATAGAAACCAACCCAGCAGAGAAATGCCCTTTGCCCTTACCTTTCACAGCCTGGACGCTGGATTTTTTTTTTAAATGTAGCTAGCTAGCTGACTGGTTGTGAGGAATTAGCATTCATGGAGACTGGTTTGGCAGCTATGGGGGGGGGGGGTGGAGGCTCTCTGTCTAGACTGGCTACTTCTGGCCAGATGCCCAGTTTTAAGTTTTCTCTCCCTGCCTTGCACTTCTGTGGAGCCCTAAAGCAAGATCTAAACACTGGACAGGTCCCCCGGACCCCCTTGCATGCTCTTTGCAGGGGAACTCCACATCCAGGCACCCCAGAGCCTAATAAAACTGATCACACAGAAGCAAAGCAGGTTTTTCTGCCTCCCAGGTGTGCTGCTTATGGGGAGGACTTTACCTCCACCTCTTTTCCCTTCCTTAATCTTTTACTGAAAACAGCTCTAGGACATGATGTTTGTTGTTGTTGGTCAGTCGCACAGTTGAGTCCGACTCTTCACGACCCCATGGACGAGCTCCTTCCAGGCCTTCCTGTCTTCCGCTGTCCTCTGAAGTTTGCTCCATTTCATGTTCGTTGCATCTATGACACTGTCTAACCATCTCATCCTTTGCCGCCCCCATCTTCTTTGACCTTTAATCTTTCCCAGCATCAGGGTCTTCTCCAGTGAGTGCTCCCTTCTCATTTGGTGGGGTGGCCAAAGTATTTGAGCTTCAGTTTCATTATCTGGCCTTCCAGGGAACAGTCAGGGTTGATTTATTTTGGGATTGACTGATTTGATCTTCTTGCAGTCCAAGGGACTCTCAAGAGTCTTCTCCAGCACCATAGTTCAGAAGAATCTATTCTTCGGCGCTCGGCCTTCCTTATAGTCCAACTCTCGCAGCCATACATGACTACTGGGGATACCATTGCTTTGACCATGTGGACTTTTGTTGGCAGGGTGATGTCTCTACTTTTTATCATGCTCTTTAGGTTCACCATCGCTTTCCTCCCAAGGAGCAGGCGTCTTTTAATTTCATGGCTGCTGTCACAGTCTGCGGTGATCTGGGATCCCAGGAACGTGAAGGACATGATGAGGGCTTAGAAAATGATGCACGGTTGGAGAACACTCCGGTTGCCAGGTTCGTCCCCCCCCTCCCCCGGCCACCAGTGGGGGATGGGGGCAGGGTTGCCAGATCCAGGTTAGGATTTAGGAAACTCCTGGAGATTTGGGGATGGAGCCTGCGAAGGACAGGGACTTCAATGGGGTTCAGTGCCACAGAGTCCACCCTCCAAAGCATCCATTTCCTCCAGGTCAATTGATCTCTGTAGTCTGGAGATGAGCAGTAATTCCAGGGGGTGCCCAGGTCCCACTGGGAGGCTGGCATCCCGAGAAAAAATGGATAGCGCAACCTTTTCTTCCTTTCTCTTGATAGTAGAATTCAGGGCAGCCAGTGAAGTTACTGAGGAATAGATTCAGGATGGAGATCAGAAAGTACATGTCCACTCAACTAAGAATTAAATGGTGGGGTTCACTGCAGTAGATGTAGTGGTGGCCAGTGTTCCCTCTAAGCTGAGTTGGTGTGAGCCAGCTCACAGTTTTTTAGCCTCTGGCTCAGACATTTTTGTCTTAGCTCAGGAAGGATGGCTCCAGAGTAATTTATGTAGTAGCCAAATCGCTCACTCACAGCTTTAATGCCCGTAGCTCACAAAGGAGAATTTTTTCTCGCAAGACTCCACGGCTTAGAGGGAGCATTGGTGGTGGCCACAAGCATAGATGGCTTTAAAAGGAAATTAGCAAGGTGTCATGGAGGACAGGCCTGTCAGTGGTTACTAGCCAAGTTGATTAAGGCAATTTCCACATCCAGAAGCAGTAATCCTCCAAATACCAGTGCTAAAAGACAGCATCAGGGGAAGGCCTTGGCTTTTACGCCCTATTTTAGCTTTCTAGGGTGAAACAGGCTGCTGGACTAGATGGACCACTGGATTGTTCCGTCAGGACATCTCTTATGGCCTAAGATAATAACCCGCCTAGGTTCCCGGGGTCAGTTGAACCATTATTATTCCATAGCTCATTTAGCATAATGATTAAATGAGTCCTAATCCTATCATCATCTTCCCGATTTTGGATAGATCATTAGATTATTAACTTGTTCTCTAAATTCTGGGTTTGGGGGGGAACTTCCCAAGGAATCTGTTTGGCCCCTGTGTGAAACAAGATGCTTAACTAGATGGACCACTGGCTTCATCCAGCAGGGCCTTTCTTACATGTGTTCAACAACCAGGATTCTCAGAATCATAGAATCATAAAGCTGGAAGGGACTTCCAGGGTCATCTATTCCAACCACCTGCACAATGCAGTGTGGTGGTGTAGTGGTTAGTAGCGGCAGACTCTAATCTGGAGAACCAGGTTTTATTCCCCACTCCTCCTCCACAGGAAGCCTGCTGGGTGACCTTGGGTCAGTCACAGTTCTCTCAGAGCTCTCTCAGCCCCACCTACTTTACAAGGTATCTGTTGTGGGGAAAAGAAGGGAAGACGATTGTCTTCGGGTAGTGAAAGGAGTAACAGAAAAACCAACTCTTCTTCTTCTCTTCTTCATCATGGTCCCCTTTATGGGGGGGGGGGGAGAAACAAACCACAATTTACTAAAATTCTCACATTGGGATGTCACAACCAAGTAGACTAACTAAAAGATGTCTGTCTTCAATCTTGGATTGTTCCACAACAGCACAAGAGATGCCTGCCCAACAATAAAACTTGTTAGCGTTTGGTCAGTGATATTTGGCACCCTTGGGTGTCAAGTGATGATGTAGTGAAGATTCACACCAAAGATATCACAAATAAAAGGCAGTGAGAGAGTGCTTGCATGCATAGGTGTTTGAATAGGAAGGGGTGCCTGAATTTCCCCCCTAACCAGATTTGTGCTCTGTTCTTTGCTTCTCCTTCCTTTCCTCTAAATATTTCTATATCTGTTTCTACTTTTCTCTTTCTGTCTCGGAATTCCTCTCTGTCCCTTTGTGTCTTGTCCCAGAATAGGACCTTTACCCTGGCAGTGTATTGTTCCATTTCCTCCCCCCCCTTTGGCACTTCCAGACGTTTTGCCTTTCCATCCTGAGCTCCCCCTCTCTTCCCTAGGTTAGTGGTCTCCTAAGCCCCACAGGAATCTTCTCTTTCTCTGTCTCTTATAACATTCCAAGCACACTATTAGTGGTGTTGCTCTGGGAGGGACTGTGGTCCGTGTGTGGGAAAGAGATCCACGTCTGGGTCTCCGGCCACTTTTGTGGGCTCTGAATTGGATGCCAGCTGCCCAGGCTGGTGCTGGAAACAGGAAGAGCTGGTGTCCAACTCAGAGCCCTCAAAAGTGGGTGGAGATCATGATGTGGTCCTCTTTCCCACGCTGCTGCTCTCAACGGTGCTTGGCCTCGAGCCTTTGCATGATTTCTTGGGAGCACCAGCCACCAGGGTTGGTTATGCCAGTTGAACAACGCATCGTTTCTGTGGAGGGCCACATCCAGCACCTGCCCTCTTTCAGACCTTCTTCTAAACACCTTTAGCACAAAGAATCATTGATTTCTGGAATGCACTCAGCTATAACACAGGAAATGTTACTATGAGGAATTCTACAGTGAACATGGAATTTTGCATGCATGCAAAGCAAGCCCAAAGTATAAGAACACCTGCATCCATCGACAATACGTTTCTTATGAAGTTATGGCTTAAATCCTTCTCCCTAGCTGAAATTAAGCTAAAGACAAGCGACTCATCCATTTTCCTCACACACCTTGCCCTGCCTGCCCCATCCTATGGTTGTAGAAATGTAGCTCTTAAATTTCTTAGGCCAGGGTCTGATCCCTGTTTGTGATTATATTCCTCTGCAGAGCATCAACTCCAGTGCTGTAGCTGTCACTTGCAGACCAGTCCCAACCTGTTCTGGGGGCTGTTTCAATTTTCAGTGAGTTCTTTTTTCAAAAAAAGGGGGAAAAGGAAGGGATACAGGAAGGACTGAAAGGTTTCAGCCGGGTCTCAAGGGCTGCCGAGAGCCAGGCAGATTCCCTTTGGGACAGCCTCCCATGACCCAGACACAACCCCCAAACCATATCAAACCAATCAAATGGCAGCTCCCTGGGCCCCTAGGCTAACCTGGACACCCAGAGTGTTGTGTCCCGTCCCCCCCCCCCCTTGGCATCCCTGATGGCTGTTTGGAGGCGCTTTGGAAGTGCAACGAATGCGCCTGTCTGTGAGCATTCTTGTTCCTCTGGGCTGGAGCTCCTTCCTTCAGTTGTCATGCAACCTGATCAACCCCAGCCCTTCCCTCCCTGCCCCTCCCCCAACTTGCAAAATCACTGGACTCAGCACGTCTGCAGCGGAGGGGCCCCAGTCTTCCCCAGGAAAACGCTTTGCAAGACACGTTCCTGGCAGTCCAAGATGTTGGGCTTTTTTTAAAAACTATTTGTAGGGAGGGTGTGCTACATTGCTTAGTTGTTTGATCTTCTAAGTTTCCAACCAGCACAGAGCAAAGGACACACAGATAAAAGCAGAGAACAAGCCTGCGTGCCTGGAGGCAAAGCCACGGTCAGACAGAAGTGTCCCTCCTGGGTCCTCATTCTGACTTGCAAGATGGTCGCTGTTTGCATCTATAAGTAAGGTCCAGTAAGGTCCACATTAGGTTGCGCCAGCGCTGGAGTTCAAAATCTCTGGCTGAGTGCATTTGAGCACCTGTAGAGAGGAATAAGAGGGCTGCGGTGGCTCAGTGGTTAAGACACTGAACTGCAGACCGGAAGGTCAGTAGTTCAGCAGTTGGAGACCTGAGTGCTGCATGACGGAGTGAGCTCCTGTCTCTGGCCCCAGCTCCTGCCAACCTAGAAGTTCGAAAGCAAGAAATTGCAAGTAGATAAATAAGTGGAAAGGTAACAGCATTCCATGTGTCTCGGCGTCTACTCATGCCGGCCACATGAGCACGGAAAAGTCTTCGGACAGCGCTGGCTCTTTGGCTTGGAAACGGAGATGAGCAGTGCATCCCTAGAGTTGGATTCGACTGGCTTTCGAACAAGGGAAACCTTTACCTAGAGAGGAATAAAGTGTCATTTGGGGGGGGGTTGGGGGGTTAGTAAGAGAGGAATAAAGTGTCATTTGGGGGGGGTTGGGGGGTTAGTATGAAGGGCAGCATTCTTACATGCATGTGCAGAGTGCCTTTCCTGAAAAGTACTGAGAATTACTAGTGTTTTCAGCTCTCGTACTTTATTTCAGCTCAGAACAAGATGAGAGTACCCAGCTCGCAGGCTGGTTTATATGTGCACAAACCCCGCTCCCCAAACACACCCACACACAAGTGATTGGCTATTTACAGTGGCCGAGAGTTCCATAGGCTCTCGGCCAGGAGCCTAGCCTGCCAATAGGTGCCAGCTAGGATCCGCTTGTCCCGTTGTTACTGAGAACGAAGCTCGGTTGCTTCGCCTGACCGTGTGGTGAAATGGCCACGCACGCGGTTTGATATGGATACATTACATTTCCCAAGGACCAAAAGCAGCCTTAAAAGACCTTTGAGTAAGTGCAGACTGCTTTTTTTCTGAAGGGGGCCATCTATTGGGTTTTAAAGATGCATCTTAATAGAAAGCTGAGATATAGTTATCACCTGATTATAACAACAGCATAATCATTACAATAATTATAATCTTTTGTTTTGGCTTCACAACCTTCTTATTAGCAACTGGGCAAGTCGCTAATAAAAAATCACGGCAGTGAAAGTTTGCCCACGGCCTTAGGAAAGGCTCCCATTGGGAAAGGTAGCACAGAACATTCTTTGTGTGTGTTTGGATCACTGTCTATCCACATGCTTATGACTCACCAATTCCGGCGGGTTTAGGGACCCGTAATGCTGCAGAGGGTTGTGCTGCAGCCCAGTCTTTGTTTTGAAGCTGAGCATTGTTCATTGTTCACCTGGCGGGAGCTGGTCCATGGGGTCGCGAAGAGTCGGACTCGACTGTGCGACTGAACAACAACAATTGTTCATGTAGGGATGTGTTTGCCATTTGCACGGTACATACATGTCAAAGCTGAGGCACACAAGCATGTTCTGGCAAGTCCCAAAGGGTACATATCAGCTCAGATTATTCATATTCAGTATCTGCTTTATTTTACTTGTTATTGGAGCTAAGGTAGCCAAAGTTCTCTTCTTCTTCTTAATTTGAAAAGCTTTCCTCTTATCCCAGAATGCCATAATCATAAGGGATGTTTTAAAAGTTCACAGTGTATTTTTAAAGGAGCAGTAGAGTCAAGATGGCCTAGCATTTAAACACTTTGAAAGGTTTGGTTTTGTTTTGAAACCAGATGAGGATTGTCAACTTCTAAACCAGCTGCTGCAGCTGTGCCTTTAAAAATGGCTCCATGCACAGATGCTGTTGATCTTCTTGCTGGGAAATACTTTACCCAGCTCATTTCTACTGCCTAAACTGCACAAGAGCAGCTGAGTGGCCGTCCCCCCATCTTGAGCTGGTGACACATTTCTAGACGAAGAATGGGTAATTTAAAGAACTCACTTGTAGCATTTAAAAGCCCCCATAGGAGCCCAATGCTATGCATCTAAGTACACCCAAGTCCATTGAAATCAATGCACTCAAGCATGATTAACTGCCCATAAGATAAAGTAATCCCTTCCATACCTCATTCGCAAAAGAAAGATATTTTTTACGAGCAGACAAACTTTTTTTTGCATAGTCATGGAGGTAAGAGGCACATACTTTTCTCTTGTTCCATCGTCATCTTTGATCTGTTAGGTTTTGCAGGTTTTTGAAATGGCACCAACACCCATCAAACCTGTGAGTCCAAATCACAGCAAGATGGAAATGCACACCATGGGAAGCGATGCCTCGGTCTCAGTAGTTCCCAGCCTGTGGGTCAGGACCCACAATTGGGTCACAAAGTCTCTGAAAGTGGGTTGCAGGCCAGCCCTCCCTAATGGCCACCTCTGCCCTTTTCATTGCTCTTATTTCATATTTTGGAAATTAAGATCTGGCCCTGGAAATAGTATCTTCCATGTCATACATTAGTCGGCACTAGTCACTGAATATACAAGTGGATCAATAAAACGTGTCCTGATAGTTACCAGAGTGAGTTTCTTAAATTCTAAGGGAGGATTAGAGGAAGTAATAGAGAAGAAAAGGGTGGCCAAAGGCTGGAATGTAACTTCCATACACAAAGGCTGTATATGTCTTGCTTGGAGTTCATAGTGGGGGCAGCTGCACCCTTTGTATGATGTTTGTTGATATCTCAAAAGCATCTGGTTAGCCACGGTAGGAAATGGAATGCAGAACTAGATGGGTGCCAAGGTCACAGTTTGCTTAGGGTGCCAAAAACCCTTGGGCCAGTCCTGGAAAGATCACCATACAAAGCAAATTTAGATTTTTGGGTCACCATACAAAAAGGTTGGGAGCCGCTGATCTGTCATATGACCTTAAAAGACCAGCCTCAGAAATTAGTTCCATTCACTGGGATTTATTGCCTAGTAAGGGTGCCTCGGAGTTAAAACATTAAAGTATTTTCATCTTTGAAATTGAACCATTCCATAAATCTTTGTATATAGCAGTGCAAAACAGTAGATTACTACATACAACAGCCTTACAGTACAGTCCTGAGTGGCTGTCCCCAGTCTAAAGCCACTGGTTTTGACAGGCTTAGATTGGAATAACTCTACATAGGACTGCACTTCATATTGCAGGTGAAGAGTTAGAGTTTTGAGTGTTTCCCTATGTCAACAAAAATTCACTTAATTCGTTTATACCTAGTCTTTCTCCCCAGTGCGGACTTAGAGTGGCTTATAGGTTAGGCTAAGAGAGTGTAATTGGCCCAAGGTCACCCAGTTTCCATGGCTTGAGTGGAGATCTGAACCAGGGTCTTCTAGACAATAGTCTGACACTCTTAACTGCTACACCACAATGGCTTTCCCTGCAAACAGAAAACCAGCACAGTGGGCAAAGAGCTAGGCTAGAATCTTTCTCTGTAGTTTTTCTTCATGGGGAATTGTTTGTTTTTACGCACACACAATTGTCCACTGAAGCGATACAATCCTTTCTAGTGCCTCACGGCCTATGAATGTCCTGTCCCTTCCTCCTCAAGCCTGCCTTCAATCAGATTCCTTCATGATATTTGTGTTTTATTAGTCAGTTCTCTCAGCTTTGTTTTTTAGAAGAATTTATTAAAGATAACGTTAGTCAGGAAAATTAAAATGAAAACACATATTTTATGTTCTGATCAGAAGACTGGTTCTGGTGTTTTCGATATTATGACAAGAAAATCATTCACTCACAGGAAATCGGAGTGTGCTGCACGTTTCCAGCTTTTAACAAGAAAGTATGATGCAAACATCCATGTTGCAAAATATTTTTTCATTCAAAACTGAAAATTGATATCATAAAGCCATACGGTAAAGAGGCAGGATGATCACATCTGTTCTTTGTGAGAAGCAGGCCTGAATTTCTTTGCGTACTAAGAACTGTCTAGAGCTTTGCCTTCTGAATCTGTTTACCTATACTGTTGACGGAATTTGCACCCATTGTATACTCAGAAGTCTTTATTGTTTTATATTTTATTTTATTTTTTTAAAAAAATTGTTGTACACCTTTGCAGGAACCGTATAACTGAAAAGCAACATACAAATTAATGTAATTTAAAAAACTAAAATATTGTGGGGAGTCCTATTGTTGATCTAGTATAATGAATAAAAATAAGAAGACACTGTGATAACATGCACCTTTAGATCCGACATAGGTGTGAATGCCTGATGGATCTAAAGGGTATGATCAGACAGCAACATCGGGGAAAGATCCCACAGTCGTCAGCAATCTGTGCTGCTCTGCTGCAGAAGTGGAGTTAAAAGACACCGGGGAAAGTCCGGCTTTAATGGGTTCTGATGGGCCACGGACGGACTTTACCCTGTCTGAGTGATCTCTCAAGCACGTTCTCAAGCTGTTGGGATGGTCTGATCAGGCCATCCTGGCTCGGTGCCATTCCCCCCCACCCTTCACAGTATGCGCATCATCGCATACTCCATAGGGGGCCCTCAGTGCAGAGGTGCGATTCCTCATTTATGCACATGGGAAACTAATGGCCAAAAAAAAAAAAACCTGACTCACCCACAGTTGCATCTGATCACACTGTGATGGGCTGAGCCCGCAGCTAGAAAGGGAGGTGTGATCTCGCAACTGCATGTCAAATTCCTCCGAAGGAAATAGCCTCACTTCCCCTCCGCTTCAACTGGCCAGTGTGACTGCAGCCACTGAATACCATAAATGCCAAGGCAAAGGCTGAGATATGGGTATGAGGATGGGTCAAGTAGAAGTAGGCCAGCTTTATAATGAGTCAAGATGAGGTGGTGGCCTCAGGTTAGGACTGCCAACCTCCAGGGGAGGCCAAGAATTACAAATGAGCTCCAGAGTACAGAGACTGATTGATTATTTGTTTGATTTATTTATACCCCACCTTTCTTCCCAATGTGGGCTCAAAGAGGCTTCCATCGTTCTCTCCTCTCCTCCATTTTATCCTCACAATCCCCTGAGGTAGCTTAGACTGAGAGAGTGTGACTGGCCCAAGATCACCTAGCGAGCTTCCATGGCACAAGTGGGGCTGCTGCCGTGGTTGGGAAGGGGAGACAGGTAGGGCAAACTCAGACAGGTGGGAGAGGGTGACATCAGGTGGCACTCCTTGTTCAGGGATGGGAGATGGGAATCGACTGCACCAGCCACACTGAAATCCACACAAACTACTCAAAAGCACAGTCAATTATCTGACTGCATTCAAGAAGCAGCATAAATGTGGGGAGGGGGGTGTTTTCCCCAGAAATATTCAAAGGAATATACAAAATGGCTTTGTAATTAGCCCTTTCCTTGGGGCTTTTGGAGCCAAGGGCTATCTGCGCATAGCCAGGGAATATTAGGGTTCAGCCTTGTTGACAAGGTGAGCCAATCAGGGAGGATTCCATTGCCATGGAAACCCTGGTGACAGTTGTGAAGAAACCTTCTTCTTTTTTTGGTCAGTTGGTCCAGGCTTGGCTTGAAGAACCAGGTGTGGCTCTGGCATCCCATCTCTCTGGGGGAGAGAGGATGGCCAACATAGGTGGTTCTACAGGTTGATTAAGAAAATATTAGTCACGCTAGGATTCCCAATTATTTGATGGGGAAGGGGCTTAGCATGGAGAAGGTCCCAGGTTCAATCCCTGGCATCTCCAGTTTTAAAAAGGACCAGGCAGCAGGTGATGTCAAAGACCTCTGCCCCAGACCCTGAAGAGCTACTGCCAGTCTGAGCGGCCCATGGACCAATGGTCTGATTCAGTATAAGGCAGCTTCATGTAATGGTACCCTTTGTAACTGTAACCTGGGCTTTGAGCTCTTAAACCAACGTGCCTAGGTTTCTAACCACCTATGTCCCTTGGATTGACCATACATTGCTGAGTTTCTCTTCTCAATCAAGTTCACTTTGGCTTGGTGAGTGGCCTGGGTTGCAGAGCAACCAAGGGAGGGTGTATTGTCTCATCTGTCACTGCTCCAGCTATAAATTACTTGCCATAACTTGTTCAAAGGGAGCGACCCTGGAACCCTTGAGTATTTAAACAGGAGGGAGGACATCCAAGCTGGCCTCCTCTAGTCAATATCAAGCCTTAGTATTACAATTAGGAGCTTCCAGATACAATGCAAAGCCCTTTGGTGCTCCTATATACAAAGACGCAAATATTTGTTTGTTTGTTTTACATCATTTATACCCAGCCTTTCTCCTCAAAGAGGACCCAAAGTGGCTCACATCATTCTCCTCTCCTCCATTTTAGCTTCACAACAACCCTGTGAAGCAGGTTAGGCTGAGAGACAGGCCCAAGGGCACCCAGCAAGCTTCCAAGACAGAGTGCGAATTTGGACCTGGGTCTCCCAGATCCTCATCTGTTTGCTAGCCCATACACCATGCTTGAGCCATGGTGGCTCAGAGGTTAAGATGCTGAGCTGCAGGCCAGAAGGTCGGTAGTTCGAGACCCGAGTGCTGCGTGACGGAGTGAGCTCCTGTCTCTGGCCCCAGCTCCTGCTAACCTAGCAGTTCGAAAGCAAGAAATTGCAAGTAGATAAATAGGTACCGCTTCGGTGGGAAGGTAACAGTGTTCCGTGCCCCTCGGCATTTAGTCATGCTGGCCACATGACCACAGAAACATCTTTGGACAGTGCTGGCTCTTCAGCTTGGAAACGGAGATGAGCACTGCCCCCTAGAGTCAGATTCGTCTGGCTTTCAAGCAAGGGAAACCTTTACCTTTACCCCATTGGATGTGAGGGTGATCTGTCTGCAACGTCTGTCACCCCATTGATCGCCAGGGTTGATTCGACCTTTACACCATGCTTCAATATGAATGTAAGGCAGCATGGTAACAGCTATGTCCAACAAGTCTCAAGTGTGAAAGTGTTGGACAAGGTGCTGGAGAGGCAGCTTACCTGCTATAACACTGTTAGTTGCCCTAATCAGGGTCCACGGAGAGTTCTGCCTCATCCCTATAGCTGCAGAGAGAAGGGCTTGTTTCCATCCCTTTGTCTCCCTCCGTTCAGTTGTATATGTTGATCAGGTCTGCTGCTGGAGGAAACTAAATGGAAAAGGCTGAGGGGTTTTTTTCCTCCAGGGGAGCCTGATGGGGAAAGAGAGCAGTAAAAGAGGAAACCACACACAGCCCCTTAAAGGACTGACGGGTAGACACTCGGTCTGGAGCAACTGCTGCTCTGGGAAGTTAAGTCTGTCTTCCTCACTCATACCAGTAGGAGAGTTCTAACTAGTGTTGCCAACCTCCAGGTGGTGGCTGGAGAGATCTCTTGGTGTTACAACTGGTCTCCAAATGACGGAGCTCAGTTCCCCTGGAGAAAACAGCTGCTTTGGAGGATGGGCATTATATCCTCCCAAACTCCCCCTAATCCCCCCAGGCTCCACCTCCAAAATCTCCAGGTATTTCTCAGCCCAGAGCTGGCAACCAAGGTAACACACACATCCCTCAAAATGAGGAGGTTCTGGGATGAGGAATATTTCCTTACTAGGATAAAGGCCCGTTGTGGAAATAAATACAACGAGATCTAGAAAGAGGCTCTGAGCGGGTGTCCCAGCCTTGGACACTCAGTGTCAATTTGCTGTGGCGACCTCAGCAGGGTATAATGACACTGAGTCCACCAGTGCTATGTCACAATGGCTGTCATACGGGGGCCACCTCAGCAGCATATAAGGATACACAGCCCACCATTTTCTCCAGGGGAACTGATCTCTGCCATCTGGAAAGCAGTTGTAATTCTGAGTGATCTCCAGCCCTCACCTGGAGATTGGACACATTTTACCTCAGAACAGCAAACTGTTTAGAATGTTAGAGGCAAAAGCCAATCAAGTCACATATGCAAACGACCTCTGTGTTCCAAGGCAAAGGCCAATGAGGCTACATATGCAAATAACCTCTGTGTTCTGACTGGCTATGGGGGGGAGGAACAGCAAACTGTTTAGAATGTTGGAGGCGAGACTCAAGCAATGCAGCCAGTGGATAGGGACAGATTCTGAGTGACACATCAGGGCGCCAACCAATTCCGGAGCGTGTGGAATGTTCTAGAGAAGTGCCACCACCATTCGGCTTTTATATATAAGGGAGATTATCCCTCCCAACCTTGGGTCTGCATCTGCATTCCCCCTCACCGTGTCCCACCCATGCTCCAGTTCCGCTTTATTTCCCTCCCCTGCTGACTCCTCATTTCTCCTCCATTCAAATTCTGAGGTTTTAAAAAATGTCTGCACATGGATAGACACCATTCTTTCCATTTTGGTTTCACACACACACACACTTTTAAAAATTAAATGATATTTTGTGCAGACCTATAAGCCCTCTTGGGTTTGCAGAACTATCAGTTGTAGCTGGGAAATGCCTGTTTTAGTTACCTACACTGTGGCCAGCCCTTTGCTATTAGTATATGGATAAAGCACCTGACCAGCCTCAGACCTGTAGACTGAGTCCTTCCAGACAAACTGATAATCTTTTGAGACACTCTTTTGGGCAACTTATTGCTGAGAGAAACCGCTAAGCTAACTCTTTGTTTGCTTCCCTACCAACCCTTTGTCCTAGGTATCTGCTGCTTCTCAAGCTATGGAGAATTTGACATTGCCCATCCTTGGACATGGGTACTTGCCACTCAGCAACTGGCCAAATGTACCCAGGAAGCTCACAAACAAGGCATGAGAAAGACAGGCAACCCTGTGGTATTACCTGGCACGTAGGAATCACAGGTAGCAGTGTGCAAACCTCCCATACCCGCCTGTTCTCAGCCCCTTTCCTTAACAATGTGCCTCACAGGTAACCTATGCTGTCAGCAATGATGAACTTGAACCAAGTCTACCCTGAACTGTTGCCAGCTTGTCTGCAGTCAATATGGATGACTTTAATGGATGGAATCAAGGTCAGCTGCAGTGGACCAATTGTTCTCTGTAAATTGAGGTCAAATGATGTATGAGTTCCCTACAAATAATCTGCAGCAAGTGCAAGAATCATTGGCAAAATAGCAGTTGGAGCTTAATCTGCGTTCATCTGAAGGCTTTGCCTTGTCCTTGTTGCAGCTACCAGGTATTTTCCACCCCAGTTATGCTGTAACCTAATTATCTCTGCTGCTTTGGGAAGGACAGTAATCAAGAGACCAAGTTAAAAATATGTCAACAATACAATGAAATAGAACCAGCATGGTGTAGTGATTACAGGGGTCGGTTTATTATGTGGGAAACCCGTATTTGAATCCTTACGCTGCCATGGAAGCTCACTGAGTAACCCTAGACCTGTCATTCTCAGCCAAACCTACCTCACAAGGCTGTTGTGAGGATAAAGTGGAGGAGAGAACAATATTGTAATCTGTTTTGGGTTCTGCTTGGAAGAAAAAAGGTAAAGGTAAAGGTTCCCTCGCTCGAAAGCCAGTCGAATCCGACTCTAGGGTTGCGGTGCTCATCTCCGTTTCAGAGCCGAAGAGCCAGCGCTGTCTGAAGACGTTTCTGTGGTCATGTGGCCGGCATGACTAAACGCCAAGGCACACGGAACGCTGTTACCTTCCCACTGAAGTGGTACCTATTTATCTACTTGCAATTTCTTGCTTTCGAACTGCTTGGAAGAAAAGCAGGCTATAAATATCTAAATAAATAAATATGCTATCTATAAATCAATGTTCCATTCGAACCTTAACTTAATAATAAATGTGCATATCAAGAGCATTGTACAAGCCCCAAAGAAACATTAGAAGACAGCACTTAAGATAAGGGAATATTGACCCCCATGTTTTATAGATTGGCTCACTGGAACAAAACCCAGATCATGATTGTTCCCAGGATAGCATGGTGAGTCCATAGAAAGGCCCGTAAAGAGAAATGGCCAGCCTAATTCCCTTATCTCAGCTCTAGCCAGGGCTAATTTCCAACAGGAGACGGACCTGTGGTCAGTCACACCATCCAAGACCCACTCCCTAATTCTGTGAGTGGAGACAGAGACTATGATCATTTGGTGATGATGTGGAAGGCATTCTACACATGCTCAAAGGCAGTTTTCATTATTTCATTATTACTACTTCCTGTATGCTAGAACTCAGAATTCTGGTATTAAAACATTACCAGGGCTGAACCCATTCACAGACTATGTCTTGGCTTCTATCTGTAGATAGGGGTACCAAGAGTGGGGCACAAAATTCCGGGGACTGTGGTCATACTGGGGTCCCATGAAGTTGGGTGGGTTATGTAATTTGCTTTTATATGATACATGTGTGAGTATGAAAGGGGCCCTCTTTGTAGCCCTGTCTCTAGAAATAATTTTCTCCTGTTGGTCAGAACACTGTCACATACCTCATCAGTCCAGTTCATTTTCTCCAGGCTAATATGCATGTTACAAAGTTTTCATAAATTCCTTGTGTCCTGTTGACAGACATGTTCTGGCCGTTTCACACTGGGAACTTCATTTCCAGGCATTCAGGTCCAGTTTGGACTGGGACGACAGTGTGGAGGGAGGGGGGAATTCAGCCTTCCACTCTCCGCCATTTTCCTGATTTAAATGGCCCAGGGAGCTACTATTTGCCTTTCAGGCTTTATTGCACCCTAGGCAGGGCTACCTTCTGGCACACACACCCGCCCGCGTGCCTGCCAATTATGGGGGTTGCCAACCTCCAGGTGGGGCCTGGAGAAGAAGGAATCTGACAGGGCTGAAAGATCAGCCTTGGGAGGGGGAGGAGGGTTCTGGAGAGGGTTCCTGGGGTCACTCCTCTGGCCTCTGAGACAGAGAAAGTCTCACCTTGGCTCTCGGGAGGGGCGTTCCCCAATTATGGTCTCTGTAAAGTTCACTCCTGAGAGTGTAGGCAGGGGACTGGGGAGGGGAGCTGCAGCAGACCACCTGCCGGATCTTTTGCTTCGTTACATCTCCCCCCACGCATCGCGTTCCTCCCCCCCCCCCCCCCGACTGCCCTTCCATCTCTTTACTTGCATCCGTCCTGGCCGATGTAGCCCCTTTAAGACGTGACCCTTCCCATTCGGCTCCTTGATGCCTTTGGAGAAATAGATCCAAAGGGGGAGGAAGAAAGGCTACTTTCGCGTGAGCCACGACCCTTCGCCGGCCGGCAACATTTAACTGTGGAATGCCGGTGCCGCCAACGCGCCCACCCCCTCCTGTCGCCTGTCCTGTCAGACCTGCCCCCTCCTTCGCCCCTGGGCGGGAACTAGCTGGTGAAAGGGAGGAGGAGGGAGGGAGTCTGCGTGCCAGGCTGCTTTGCTCCCCCCCCCCCCCCCCCCGCACCCCCCCTGTGCCCCCCCCCC
>NW_015163652.1:32029-43358 GCF_001447785.1 Gekko japonicus | reverse complement strand
AATGCCGAGGTCGCCTAGTGGGTGAGCCGGCCCTGTTGCCTTGTTGGGGGAATTTGTGTGTAGCCCATCAATACACACACTTCTGGGTGACAGGACCCATGATGGACACATGGGGGGGGGGGGCATGTGGGTCTACCAACCTCCAAGTGGCGACTGTAGTTCTCCTGGAATTACAATTGATCTCCAGGCTGCAGAGGTGAGTTCCTCTGGAGGAAATGGCAGCTTCAGAGGGTAGCTTTGGGGTTGCCAGCTCTGGGTTGGGAAATATCTGGAGAATTGGGGGGTGGAGCCTGGGGAGGTCTAATGCCATAGAGTCCACCTTCCAAAGCAACCATTTTCTCCAGGTGGACTGGCACCTGGAGATCAGTTGTAATAGTGGGAGATTTCCAGCCACCACCTGGAAGTTGGCAACTCTAAGTGGATGGCATTGCATACCACTCCTCCCCATCTCTGCCCTCCCCAAGCACCTCCCCCAAATCTCCAGGAATTTCCCAACCCAGAGTTAGTAACCCTAGACAAGGACTTTGTAACATGTGAACTGGCCCTTTGCCTTTTTGAAGTGTACATCTGCTAATAAGGAACTTAGATTTCCTGTGTAAATGCAACATTAAAAAAGCATCTAGAGTGATACTTGACATCCCAAAATATCCTTTTTGATAAGCCTAGAAAGAAATTATCATGCAGTAGCTAGAGTAGCTGGGTTGGCTTCAAGGACAAGAACAGCGTGTGCATTATGTGCAATGAACATCAACAAGATAAATGAGTTGGCTAATATGGGAGCCCAGTCCTAAATTCAGCTATAACCCCTGTCATCTGAGACAGCTGTGCAGAACAGTGCTATGCATCTTTATGCAGAAGTAAATCCCACTGTGTTCAATAGGCTTCCTTCAAGTTTGCATAGGGTTGCAAGCATAGATATTGATGCACACAAAACTCTTAGCAGAGTCCAAATGTGTGTGCACAGCACCTACTGGATCTTCCTAGGATCAAGGAGCGTTATGGAGTGACCTTGGGTCTCTCTCTGGAGGAGGGGAGAACTCTAGGTCACCCTGAGCTGCTTAGAAGAAGGGGTGGGATAAAAATGGGGCAGATTTATCTACTTGAGACATATCAAGTTCCGTGCAAGCTGTAGATAGATATGGACACACCAGAACTGGGGAGCTTTTTAAAAAACATACTCTGACTTTTCAAGCCCCTGTGTGTAAAACAGAATAAGGATTCTTAAGCAATGGATATATGTGAGACCCTATCATGTCACTACCGGTTTATGCAGATCTCCAACTTGTATGTTTTTTGTTTATACAAGTTCTCTATTGTCGACTGTGTGGGGGGCTTCCAGGCCCACTGATGGACCTCTGCTCCATATGCTTTTGGATTCTTGTCAAAAGTCAATATCCAGTCCTCATTATAGTCCAGATGATTTTTAGAATGTTATGGTGACATGTACTGGAGGATTGTAAACCAGTTTTTTAAATGTTTCATCTAGAATTGTAAGATTTTTATTTTTTTTTACTTAAGAGAGTCAGAGTTTCAAAACATCCAACAATTTTAGTTTGGAATCTGTCACATTTATGAGAATGACAGGCAACTGCCATGAATGCCCACAAAGAGAGGGGAAGAAAAACTAAACCAACCAACCAAAAACCTCCCACAGGAAGTTTAGAAAACTAGTAAAGGGCCAAAAGTTAAAAACATCTATAGGTATAGACAAAAGTACACATGTTTATTTCATAAACATATAAAAACCTTGTAGGGGCTCAAATAAAGGTAAAGGTTTCCCTTGCTCGAAAGCCAGTCGAAAAAGCCTCATAAAATAATCAAAGTGACAAATGCACAAAAAGAACCATATATGACCTGACACATTTTGGCCCACAAGAGCTTTCTTCAGAGGTCAAAGAGTACAGAATACAACATGCAACAAAGCCCCTGTTACACTTTTAAGGCAGTAAACAATTGATATAGGACCAAAAATGGAATGTTCCAATCTGGAATTGAATGACACACAAAACATTTTGTTTGTGGGGCCTTGTGTCAGAAGCAATTACATATATTGGAGATCGTAATATTGCCAGTACGTACCTTCCAGTTTAGGTCCTAACAGTACAAGTTTGCCTTAACAGGGCAATTGATGTTACATTGGCCCTGATAAGGCGATTTTACTTGTACCCTTAGGACTGAAACTGGAAGGTACGGTACATACTGGCAATATTACTGTCTCCAATATATGTCACTTTGATTATTTTATGAGGCTTTATTTGGGCCACTACAAGGTTTTCATGTTTTTGAAAAAAACACTTGCACTTTTGTCTATACCTATTGACAGAGGTCATTTCGGGGGGGATCGCGGGGGATCGCAGTTCCCCCCGGGTGAGGTACGGGGGGGGGCACATGACGAAGCCCCGCCCCCTGCTTCCGGCCGCCCTGCTTCCGGCCCTCATTCAGCCAGGAGGAGGCAGGAGAAGAGGGAGGGTAAGTTTCTTCCTCCCTGCCTCTCCCCACCCCTGCCTGCCTGGGGCCAGGGAGGGCCTTCGTGGGGCTTCCTCGCACTCCCGCCGGCCTTGCAGGTCCACCGCCGGGCCCCTCATGGGGCTCGGCAGTGAAGCTGCAAGGCCGCCGGCGGCGGCCGGGACCGTTGGGGGCGGTGTGTGTGGCCTTATGACACACTTCTGGTGATGTCAGGGGGTGTGGCCTCATGACACACTTCCAGTGATTTCAGGGGGTGTGGCATATGCTAATGAGTTATGCTAATGAGTCCCCCTAGCTCTTTTTCTACGAAACGACCCCTGCCTATTGATGTTTTATAACTTTTGGCCCTTTACTAGGTAATTGCCGTGAACAACCTGCAACAAAACATGCAGAGTGCTGAGCAGAAATTCTCATGCATATTGCACTCCTTGAAGAACAAGCCAGATGGAAAAGTAAAGCATGGGATCTCTGAGCTTCAGGGTCCATGTTATCAGCGAAGATGGATCCCAGTGTTGTGTGCTGGGCTTGCAACCTTGGCTTTATGCTATTGCTGCTCAGTTTCACAACAGAGGGGAGAGGTGATACTCACAGGCAGGGTGACACAGAGACAAAACTGTGTGATAAGTGTTTCAGAGGGCTGACATGTTTTGTTGTATGGCAGCCAGTAAACTGATGTGTAAATTTCCATTCAAAGAGGTTTTCATTCATAGTTGTTAGAAAGAGGGAAGAAAGACTGATTCATGAATCCACCTCCTTTCCCATTTGCTGTTTTAAGAACCCCACCCCACTCCACTCACACCACATCTCTGTAAGCAACACTAATTATGACTTGCATTGGAAAAAAAACCACAAGCATTAAATGGAAGTCAATGGCTTGCAGTCGCTACAGGGATGCCCTGTTTGAATGGGAAAAGAAATGGTGGGGTACAAATCAAGAGGTCAATAATTAATATTTAATTGTACGCTTTGTGGGCTCACATTTGTGAAAAACACACAAAGCTGCATTATACTGAGCCAGAACTTTGGTCTATCCAAGTGAATATGACCTATTCTGTCAGCAGCTCTCCATAAGAAGCTACCTGATTCTTTTAACTAGAGATGTCAAAGACTGAACCTGGGATCTTCTGCACACAGACCAGGTGGTGTGCCACTGAGGCACAGCCCTTCCTGGGGTTTGTGTGAATAAAATGCCATCCAGTTGCAGCCAACTTATGGCAACCCCAGTAAGGCAAGTGAGAAGCAGAGGTGGTCTGCCATGGCCTTCCTCTGTCTAGTTTTCCTTGGTGGTCTCCCTTGGTGTTGAGTCTTCCTTGGTGGTCTACTTAACTTCTGAGATCTGATGAAATTGGGCTATACCATCCTGCCTCCCCTCCCCTCCTATGGCTTAATGAGTCTAAAATAAATGTGATGATATATAGATCAATCATTTTCAAATCTTCTACCTTAGGGGAACATTTTCTACATTGACCTGTAGCCCAACAAACCCCTATTTATTTGTTATGGATCTCCTGAGTGCTACATTTGTAAATACATTTGTAAGGTCCCTGCATCTAGACCACATTTTTTTAGCTCAATGGATCTTGAATCCATTAGTCACATTCTTTCTTCTGGCTGGAACCACATGGGCAAAGACATATCTCCCCCCACCCCGCTTTTGAATTTCGCTAGAGTAAAAAGTCTTCTCTATGCCATGCCATGCATGACATACAAGAACATATAACCTCTGTATATTATAACCCCTGTATATATCATAATAGGAATAAAGCCCGTTGTGGGAAGAAATACAACGAGATCTAGAAGGAAGTTCCAGGTGAGTGTCCCAGCTGTGGCTGGTGGGGCGGCAGAGGAAAGGGGAAAATAGAGGGATGCAAGCCGTGTTTATTTCCTTTTGTTTGGCTATAAGGCAGGGCTGTCTCAAGTCATTTTGCTGCCCCAAGTGGGTAGTATGGGAGGACAGCCTCGTGGTGACAGGTATGGTTCCCTCCACCCGAGTTTTATTGATTTGGGGTTATGCAGTGGCAGCTAAGGTGACTTGAGCACCTCCTCCTGTGCTATGTCTTCTGGGTTCCAAGGGTCTGGAAAGTGGTTCCATAGCCAGTTACAGGGTTTCCAACTCTGGGTTGGGAAATACCTGTAGATTTGAGGGGTAGAGCCTGGGGAGGGCAGGGTTTGGGGTGCAGAGGGACCTCAGCAGGGTATAATTCCATACAGTCTATTGCCCAAAGCAGCCATTTTCTTTAGGATAACTGATCTTGGAGATTTCCAGGTGCTGCCTGGAGGCTGGCAATACTAAGGGGAGGGCCAGACCTGTAGATTTGAGGGGTAGAGCCTGGGGAGGGGCAGGGTTTGGGGTGTGGAGGGACCTCAGCAGGGTATAATGCCATAGAGTCCACTGCCCAAAGTAGCCATTGTAATAGCTGGGAGATTTTCTGTAGAGGAAATGATGTGCTGTGGCTGGGGAACATGGTGATTTCTGGGAGATCTCCAGGTCCCACGGGGAGATTGGCAACTCCAGTAACCATTTAAGGGAAAATGCACTTTACCTCAGGAAGAAGAAGAAGAGATTGGATTTATACCCCACCCTTCACTACCCAAAGGTGTCTCAGAGCAGCTTACAAACTCCTTTCCCTTCCCCTCCCCACAACAGGCACCCTCTGAGGTAGGTGGGGCTGAGAGAGCTCTTGACAGAAACTGCTCTTTTTCAAGAACAGCTGTTATCAGAGCTATGGCTTGCCCAAGGTCATCCAGCCAGGTGCAAGTGGAGGAGTGGGGAATCAAACCCGGTTCTCCCAGATTAGAGTCCGCGCACTTAACCACTACACCAAACTGGCTCTCATTCACATTCAGTGACTCCCAACAGCAGCAGGAAACTGTTTAGAATGTTAGAGGCAAAGGCCAATCAGGCTGCATATGCAAATGACCTCTGTGTTCTAACTGGCTACTAGGGGGAGAGGAAAAGCAAACTGTTTAGAATATTGGAGGCGAGACTCAGGCAATGCAGCCAGTGGATAGGGACAGCTTCTGAATGACAGATCACTGGGCCAAAGGCTGGGGGTGCAGTGTGGAATGTTCAGGAGAGTCCATGACCAAAACAGAATTATTATATATAGAGATAATAAGTCTAATGGGTTTGTAATTACTTGTGAACAGGGGTCATTTTGTAGAAAAAGTGGTGCAGGAGCTCATTAGCATAACTCATTAGCATAACTTATTTGCATATGCCACACCCCCTGACATTGCCAGAAGTGTGTCAGAAGGCAACACCCTCCACTGGACTGTTTTGGATTGCTAGCTATGGGGGGGGCATGCAGATCTGTCCTCGCAGAGGAGGGAGAGCTTGTACCTGAATGAAACTTGGTCTTAAAGGTGCCACTGGACTGTTTTGGATGGGGAGGGCTCTGCAACTTACCTGGCTGCTTCTTGCTCTGACTGAGGGCTGCTGGGAGCAGGGGGTGTGGCTTGTTGCATGTGCCCACCCCCTGGGCTCTTTACTGCCGGAGCTCCGCTCCTGTGTGCTCTTGCAGGAAATGACCCCTGCTTGTGAACAATTTTTAAGTAGTCTGAGAGGGCGGGAAAGACACTGTGATCCATAGTGGAGAGCACTAGGATGCATGGGGTGGAGAAAGCAAATAGATTTTTTATCTAGTCTCCCCTCATAATTGAATTTGGGGAGACCCAGTTAAGTTGATGGGCAATAGATTCAGCAACAACCAAAGGAAGTAGTTCTTCACTTATCACCTAAGTAAATGGTGAAATTCATTGCCAGTGGAGGTATTGATGGCCATGAAAATGGGTTTTAAAGAGACAGATTCATGGAGGCTCAGTCCATCAGTGGCTACAAATTGTGGTGCCTAAAGGGAACCTCCATATTCAGAGGCAGCAAACCTCTGCATACTAGGAGGCAATATCACTGCTAGGACGCAATATCACTGGGATGTCCTCTTTCCTGGGCCTTCAGGGCAACACTGTTAAAATGTTCAACCTTCAAAGATTGCAGATGAAAGCTTGTTAAAAAATTTTAAAAAGTAAACATTGACAACAGATTTCTAATATTTTGAAGGGACATTTATTTTACAACCTTTTCTGGAAGCACAGACAGCTTTAAAAAGGATGAGACAGTTTCGTGGAGGACAGGCCCATCAGTGACTACTAGCTGAGTTGACTAGGGAATTCCCTCAGCCAGAAGCAGTAAGCCTCTGAATACCAGGGCTAGGAGCCAGCATCAGGGGAAACCTTGGCTTTTCATGCCCCGTTTGTTGGTCCTCCAGGGTAAAACAAGCTGGTCTGTTCCAACAGGGCACCTCTTATGTTCTAAGATAATAGCCCACCTGTGTTCCTTGGGCCAATTTAACCATTATTCCATAGCTCACATAGCATAATGATCAAACCAGTCTTAATTCCATCGTCATCTTCCTGATTTTGGTCAGATCATCAGATTTTCAACTTAGTTTCAACTCTGCACTAAACCTCTCAGATTATAATTGGACGTTCAGTGTAGAACCCAAGATAGGAAAGAACATCCTCCTCATTTACAAATAAGAACATAAGAGATGCCAATGTTGGATCAGGCCAAAGGCCCATCCAGTCCAACACTCTGTATCACACAGTGGCCAGAAATACCAGTGCCATCAGGAGGTCCACCAGTGGGGCCAGGACGTTAGAAGTCCTCCCACTGTTGACCCCCCCAAGCACCAAGATGACAGAGCATCACTTGCCCCAGAGCCCCTATCTATACCTTGTGGCTAATAGCCACTGATGGACCTCTGCTCCATATGTTTATCTAATTCCCTTTTGAAGCCGTCCATGCTTGTAGCCGCCACCACTTCCTGTGGCAGTGAATTCCAAGTGTTAATCACTCTTTGGGTGAAGAAGTACTTCCTTTTATTCGTTCTAACCCAGCCACTCAGCAATTTCATGGAGTGCCCATGAGTTCTTGTATTGTGAGAAAAGTACCTCTTTCTCTACCTGCTCTTTCCCATGCATAATCTTATAAACCTCAATCATGTCACCCCTCAGTTGTTGTTTCTCCAAGCTAAAGAGCCCTCAGCGCCTTAACCTTTCCTCATAGGGAAAGTGTTCCAACCCTTTTATCATTCGAGTTGCCCTTTTCTGCACTTTTTCCAAAGCTATAATATCCTTTTTAAGGTGTGGTGACCAGAATTGCACACAGTATTCCAAACTTAAATGGGGAACTAAGGCTGACATTTGAATCCAGCAGCAGTTTAAAGACCAACAAGATTAACAGGGTATAAGCTTTTGAGAGTCAGAACACCCTTAGCCAGAGACTGAGTGACTTATTTAAGACCCACCCACCCTGGTCTACAAGAGCATGGCTGATGTGGGAGTTAAACTCAGATTTCCAGCACTCTTACAGGTATCTCAAACCTTAGCACGTTTACTTGAATAAACACTCAGGAAGCTTCTTCATAATGAGACAGAACATTGGCCAGTCAAGGGTCTATCATCTATTGTGGCTGGCCTCTCAACAGAGGTCTTTCATATTACTTACTACCTGATCCTTTTAGCTGGAGATGCTGGGCACGGAACCTGGAACCTTCTGCATACAAAGCAGGTGCTCTGTTACAGTGCCACTTGGAAATTAAAGTTCAGTTAGACTTATTCCTACATCAGCGTGCATATGACTGCAATGGGAGGGGACGTGGCGGAGCTGTCGAAGATGGCGGTCGCATAATTGTGCAGCTCTCGAGCCCGCAGTACTCACCCTCCTAAACGCAAGCTCTACCGATAAATTTTTTTAACAGACGGCAAGTCGGTTATGGGGAAACCCGATCCGCCGAAAAATAAAGCGACCTCCAGTGCCTCTCGGTCTATTAAAGATCATTTCGCAGCAGACACTAGCAAACAACTACAAGGCCACCCAGATTCTAAAATGGCGGTGACGGAAAAACCCGCGGAGGTTGCAACACAACAGAATTCGGACCCAGCAGTTTTAGCCTACCTGAAAAATATGGAAGCTAGTCTGATTGATCGAATAACTACGCTGACAACCCATGTAGAAGATATTAAGCTCTCTGTCTCTCAGGCGGTGGAAAAAGCCGACACAGCGCTGGAAAATAGCCTGGAAAATCAGGCAAATATAAAACTAATATGCGAACATGTGACTGATGTGAATGACCGCTTAATTGCGGTGGAGACTGAGCAAAAATCGATAAACCTTAAACTACGTGGTTTTCCGGAGGACGCTGAAGGGACGACAGAACTAATTACTTTCACAGCTTCTTTCATCGCTCAAGCCCTTAAACTGGAAGAGGGAGTGTATCCGATTATCACCAAAGCCATAAGGCTAGGCTCCAAAAGGAATGCTAAAAGTAATGTTCCAAGAGACATACTAATAACGATCCCAGATATAAGAGTGAGAAAACGAATCCTGCTTGAGGCACAGAATGCAAACACTTTTCAATATAACGAGGAGCGCATAGCTATATTTCCTGATGTGCCGAAAGAAGCCCTCACCATTAGACGAAAGCTTAAAGAAACTACAAAGCGACTGCAGGAACTGCGTCAGAAATACAAATGGATGCCATCTGGCAAGCTATATGTGTACCATCAAGGACTGCATCTTTATGCTTATGATGAACACACAGGAAAAAAACTTCTGCAGATTCTCCAAAAAGAAACCCCGATGGAGCATGAAGATAGTAAACGACCAGGAAAACGCAGGAACTTATTTCCACTATCACCAATGAAGTCCAGCAAACTCCCAGTATATGCTGGCCACAGATAAGCTAAAATTGTTATTTGCTTACTTGGTTATTCATCAATATATTGACTATACAGTTTTCTCTTTCATGTTTTATATCGCTTAATTGTATTGAAGGTAGATTGAAATGCTTCAGAATAGGCTTGGAGGGTGGGGAAAGGGGGGGGTTGTAACGATTGGTTGCCTCTAAAATAAGGGAACAGCGGGTAGCACTAGAGCTACTAGGCCAGTGTGTTTAAACTGGTCTCTGGATTCCCTTTACAGTTAAATAACTTGTTATAATCTTTTTGTATCGAAGTTTAAGTTGAGAGTTGGTGGGGAGGTGGGGGGGGTTACTTAATTTGTTAATTGTTAAAGTCTTTTGGAACGTTTAATCTCTTTAGAAGAAAACAGAATCCTAGGAAGTTTTTTAGCTTATTGGAATATAAAGAGTTGGTTACGCTGAATATTATGGAATTTTATAACATACGCACTATTAATGTTCGCGGATTAAACAACTGTGTTAAGAGACGAAGAATAATCTCTGCTCTTTTAAAGGACAGGCCTAATATTGTATTGATGCAAGAAACGCACTTGAAAAATGAAGATAAGGTAGTATTAAAATCCTCATGGTACAATCAACAATTCCAGGCACAAGGCTCTGGCAAGGCCAGAGGTGTTGCAATTTTGTTAGCAAAAACAGTAAATTTTGTATATAAAGATCAGTTAGTAGACCCATCAGGGAGGTATATCTTTATAAAAGGTTTACTTGATGGTAATGTAACTACATTAGGCTCCATATATGCTCCTAACACACAGCAAACACAATTTTTAGAAGAGGCTTTAACAATCTTACAAACTTTTCAAGAAGGAATAGTGATCTTAGGAGGAGACTGCAATATGATTGTAGATAAATACCTTGATAAATCGCACTCAAAAATAAAGAAACATGACCAAAGGAGAAGATACACTGAGTTGGGGAAAGTTTTTGAGAAATATCAATTAATAGACATTTGGAGACGCCAGCATTTGACAGAGAAGGATTATACTTACTTCTCATCTAGGTTTCACACCTACATGTGTATTGATTATATTTTAGTTTCTTATGATGCGTGTGCAAAAATAAAAGACTCGTCTATAGGTCTATTTAGGTGGACAGACCACGCATATGTGGACTGTAGGTTAAATAACTCTATACCACAACAGCAAGACAGGATTTGGAGATTGAACAATTCAATTTTATTAAACACAATAAACAAAGAGGAAATTGAAAAGGAAATAACTGATTATTTTAATAACAATGATAATGGAGAAGTACAGGCTGATTATTTTAATAACAATGATAATGGAGAAGTACAGGATGGCACACTGTGGGATGCATTCAAGGCTGTTTTGAGAGGCAAGTTAATTTCAATGACATCCTATCTGAAAAAGAAAAAACAAACTGAATTAGATGACTTGACGGGGAAAATCAAACAATTAGAGGCTTTACATTAAAAAACCTGCAGTAAAAAAATTTATAAAGACCTTTTAGCTGCACGCAGGCTCCTAGAGGCGTTTGATACTCAACAAATACAAAAGCACCTGCTTTTTATAAAACAACGTTTCTGGCAACGCAACCCAAAAACTTTAAAAATATTTTTTTTGGTAAACAAATTTTTATTTTTCTTAGGAATTCAACATATAGAAATAAACCATTTCATCCTTTCCATTGTCTACCCCATTCCCATTACCTCCCCTCCCTCCAGTGGCTTCCCGCAATGCTTCCCCCCCTACTCCACATTACTTTACATCATCAATTATATCATTTTCTTATAATTACAATCTTAAGATAACATCATTTCACATTTGACTTAATATTGCTCTAAACATATTAAGTTTTGTTTCACATCCCAGTTCTTTTCCAGATATATTTTAAAGTCACTCCATTCTTGAAAAAACACATCGTCTTCTTTGTTATTCAACTTTTTCGTAATTTTATCCATTTCTGCCATGAACAGAACTTTTTGTATCCAGTCTTCAATTTCTGGTACTTTCTCTGTTTTCCAAAATTGTGCATAAATCATTCTCGCAGTTGTAATTAAGTACCAGAATAAGGTCTTTTTAGTCGTATTGATTTCTTCCCTTTTTAATCCCAAAAGCAGAACTTCTGGTGACTTTTTG
>NW_015163652.1:31476-31671 GCF_001447785.1 Gekko japonicus | reverse complement strand
TACATTTTAGAGATATTTTTCCCCCTCCACTCTCCCAAACATTTTCCATTTCATTTTTTTCCTCTCTAAAACCATAATTTCTTTTATCTGATCTAAAAAGATCATTAATTTGCATGTATTTCAACCATTCATATTCATATTCGATTTCATTCTGCTTTTTCATTACCCATTCTGTTCCCTCTTTTTTAATTAAAT
>NW_015163652.1:17992-27713 GCF_001447785.1 Gekko japonicus | reverse complement strand
TGTTTAAAATCCAATTAAAGTTAAAGTCCTCCTCAAAATGTCGGGCGCAACTTCTCGATGGTATTTGGGTATAGAGTAGGTCAGTTTGCCATTTTGCAGGTCCCGTCTGTTCGCTTGCACTCACATCCGGTCCTGCAGCTTAAGGGATCCGAGCTTCTTCCTGTTGGCTACTGCCCTTCTAGGGTTTCATCTTCCTGTTCAACCCACTCGGATCACTTTTTCCGTTACACCAACCTATTCTTCCCGCGATACAGTTCGTCAGTTTTGATTTTTCGGCTGCGCGCACATCTCAGTCCTCACCGCAGGAATGTTAAACAATACACTTTTTTACTATTTTATAGCCTTCAATCAACTATTTTCTTTGCCGGAATCAGATTTCTGGGAATGTTTATTCTTTATCCGCTCAACCGCTTGTTTCAATTTATTTCTTATCACAGTTCAGGTAAGCAGCACGTTTATTGTTATCTAGCGCGATCAAATCCGATCAAATCAGGTTTCACATTGCTTCTTTTCACTCACTGTTGTTGCCATCTTCAAGAGGTCGGCTGGTGAAGGATTTAAACTGGTACACCGGCTCGAACGGCCGCTGGAGAGTTGCTCGGCACTTGCCTTCTTCGTGGGAGGAGATCAAAGCCTGTTTCAGCTTCTTCCGAAGCTAAATCACGCCAATCTCACACTCCCTCTTAGGCGCTGCTGCCTGCTTGTCCCCCCCCTCGCTGGGGAGCGATGCGTTGGGCTAAAATCTGCCCAAACTGTCAAAAGCGGCCGTCGCCCACCTCGCACGATCGCGAAAGTGCGTCAGTCCTCCATCTTAGCTCGACCGGAAGCCCCAAAACTTTAAAAATATTAAAATGGAGAGTGCAACGCAAAACATCAGAACGGAAAATTTTCTCGCTCCAAGATGAAACTGGTCTTAAGCACACCTCCTCGCCAAAAATAGCAGAATTTTTCGCGGCATATTATGAAAAATTATATACTGCAAGCACCACCTGAATAGACACGATTAAAAATTTCTTTATAATGAAAGGCTTTGACAAAACCTTATCAAATACACATAAATCTTTTTTGGACCGGGAAATTACAGAAAAAGAAATTCAAGAAGCTATTACACACTTGAAATCTAATACTGCCCCGGGCAGGGACGGTTTTACTCCAGAATTTTATAAATTTTTTGTTAAAAATTTAACTGGTCCACTGCAAAAAATTTGTAATACGGTCTTGACTACTGGAGAAAAAAAACCCTCTTGGGGAGAAGCTATAATTACTAATATTCCTAAGGAAGATAAAGATTTAAGTAAACCTGAATCCTATAGGCCAATCGCACTTTTGAATTGTGATTCCAAAATTTTGTCTACTATTTTAGCAATTAGATTACAAAAAATTATTTCTGATTACATAAACCCCGATCAAACGGGGTTTATTCCTAATCGATCTATGATGGACAATATACATAGAACGCTTAACATTATCTCTCACTGTAAAACCCAGAGGAAAGAGGCTATTTTATTTACAGTTGACCTAGAAAAAGCCTTTGATAGTGTTAGTATAGAATATTTGAAACATTTATTAGTGCACATGGGCTTTGGAACATTTTTTTTAAAATGTGATTAGTTCTATTTATAACAACCCTACAGCTACAATTCGTGTGGAAAATACTTTAAGTAGAACTTTTAAAATGAGTAGAGGCACAAGACAGGGTTGTCCCCTGTCACCCTTATTATTTGCAATGGCTATTGAGCCTCTGGCAGAAGCAGTCAGGCTGTGCCCAGATGTTACCGGTATAAACGTTGGAGGCCAGGAACACCTCATTAACCTATATGCTGATGACCTTTTAATTTTTTTATCCAACCCGACTACCTCATTGGAGGCGCTACAAAACATTTTTATAGAAATGCAAACAATAACAGGCTTAAAAATGAATATTAACAAATCAAAACTAGTCCCTATATATATTGCCAGTAACCTACAATCCCAGCTGCAATCAGCATTCCCATTTAAATGGACGAAGGAAAGCTGGAGGTGTCTAGGAGTTTTTATTCCTAACGACCTAAAAGATCTATTAAAATAGAATTTTTTAGAAGTAATAAAAAGCGCACACAAAAAATTGAACAATGGAAAACACAGAATTTTACTTGGGCGGATAAACTTAATATAGTTAAAAGTTTTGTATTACCAAAATTTTAATTTTTGTTCAGAGCATTACCTATTCATATAGATTTTAAAACGTTAAATAAATGGCAAAAGAATTTAACTGATTTCTTTTGGGGATACAAAAAACCCAGAATAAAATTTAGTACCCTGAGAAGACAGGCAAAGAAGGGAGGATTAGATTTCCCTGATTTATCATTATACTATCATATGACTGCAATGGTAGTTATGCCCACTCAGTGTGCAGCAACTGAACTAGAGTCAGTTCTGATTACATCACTAGGGTTGGCAAGTCGTTACTGTATGCAGAGCGGGGGACTCCAGCGCTGCTCTGGGAGTCCGTGGACGCGCGCAAAGCGTGCATGCACTGCAATTACATCACTCGGAAGTGACACACAACCATGTCGGGCACACCGGGGGTGGGGCCACAATCATCCGAGGGAAAACCATAGAGTTTTCCCTTGGATGACCACGGCCCCGCCCCCAATGCGCCCGACGCAACTGCGTCACTTTCAGGTGACGTGCTGACGCCGGGCACATCGTGTGCTTTGGGGGTGGGGTTCCCCCCGGGGCCTGATCCGCCGGCGGCGGGTAACGGGCCTGTCAGGCGGGGGTTCCTCCCCCCAGGGGGGACTCGGCAAGCCTATACATCACACAAATGCAGCTGAGCAAATGAAACTGAGCAATACATGCCTGCTGAGTGATAAGGCATGAGAGATAAAGAAAAGCAGATTTTAGAGACAAAGGTGATGGTTTCAGGCCTCCTCTGGAGATTCATCTAGAGGCTGCAGTCTACCAGTCACTGGGATCGCTTTCTGATGAGCTAATCTCAATCCAAGCAAAGCACAGAATGATTGGCAGTGCCTTGTGAGACAAGGACTGAAATGTATGTATTTCTGGACTGGTCAAGACAAGTTTGTGGAAAATACTGATTTCTTTTTGGGAATTGTCCAACATGTAAGGGCACTGTAAGAAATCAGCAACTATTTATTTATTTATTTATTTATTTATTATTTTGATTTATATCCCGCCCTCCCCGCAAGCAGGCTCAGGGCGGCTTACAGTAATTGGTACCCTGTACCATAAAAACCATGTACAAAATTTAAACAACTTACAACATTAAACATTAAAAACAATCCAACAATTAACAATTAAAGTGCTAGTGATGGTACTCTTTTGATGGTAATCTTTGAATCATTCAGATGGTGTACTAACAATTTTCATCGACATTGGTGATCTTCAGCTTGGTGCGATGATATAATGCAAACCCTCCCAAGGACCAGAGCCAACCCAAAACCACAGATGTTGGTGGTGGTGGAGGAGTGGCTACTCCTAACTGAAAGCCTGGTGGAAGAGCTCCATCTTACAGGCCCTGCAGAATTGCAAAAGGTCCCACAGGGCCCTGATCTCTTCCGGGAGCTCATTCCACCAGTGTGGAGCCGCCCCTGAAAAGGCCCTGGCCCTGGTGGCCACAAGCCTGGCGTCCTTAGGGCCAGGAACGGTCAGTCGATGTTGTGTTCCTGACCATAGTGCTCGCTGGGGTATATATGGGGAAAGGTGGTCCCGTAGGTATGTCGGACCCTGGCCATATAGGGCTTTAAAGGTCAATACCAGCACCTTGAAGCGGATTCGGTATGCTATTGGCAGCCGGTGCAGTGCCTTCAACACAGGCTGGATGTGCTCCCATTTAGGGAGGCCCATCACCAGCCTGGCCGTGGCATTCTGCACTAGCTATAGCCTCCAGAATTGCGACAAGGGCAGCCCCATGTAGAGAGCGTTACAGTAGTCTAGTCTCGAGGTAACCATCGCATGGGTCACTGTAGCAAGATCATCATGGCCGAGGAAGGGAGCCAACTGCCGAATCAGCCGGTGGTGGTAAAAGGCCGACTTTGCAGTGGCTGCTACCTGGGCCATCCAGGAGCACTCCCAAACTCCTAACCTCCGATGCTGGCACCAATGGTGCCCCACCGAAGGTCGGTAGCGGGAATCCCACCCCCAAACCGCTCCAACTCAGGCACAGGACCTCCGTCTTCGCCGGATTCAGTCTCAGCCGGCTCAGCCTAAGCCAACCAGCCATGGCTTGCAAAGCCCGGTCCAGATCTTCCGGTCTGGAGGTCGACTGGCTGTCCAACATCAGATAGAGCTATGCCTCTTTTTTTTTACTGTTGGTTTAGGGTTGCTAGCCTCCAGGTGAGGCCTGGGGATCTCCTGCTTTTACAACTGATCTCCAGCTGACAGAGATCAGGTCCCCTGGAGAAAATGGCTGCTTTGAAGGGTGGACTCTATGGCATTGTACCATGCTTAGGCCCCTCCCGAAACCCCACCCTCCCCAGGATCCACCCAGGTATTTTCCAACCCAGACCTGGCAACCCTAGTCGGGTTGGAAATGTGGCCATTTTGGGATTTGCCTAGGCATATCAAGCACTGGTGCTAATGACTAAGCGTGTCAGCTGGAAAATCCCTAAATGAAATCTCACCTCCTCCAGAAACTCATTCGGTGGCCTGAGGCAAACAGGCTTTTTGTTACAGAGATAATAATACTGATGGGCCTTGCAGAGCCCTTGTAAGCATTATTAAAAGAATCATGGGTGCCCTTTGAATACTGAAAGTGCTCTATAAATACAGCGTATTAATAGGTTTAAAGCTGAATTTCTCCTTCATTTCAACCATTTTACTCATGCATCTTGTTTTTGCAAACACAGGCAAGCATTTCGCCAGGGAGATCCTCAAGTCTTCACGCTCCTGTTCTGGCCTATTTGTCAAGGCATGATGGGGTTGTAGTCTGGGCATGTTCTGAACCCAGGCCAATGATTGCTTCAGCCTGTGCTCAACCCCTGAAGAAAGAAAAATCAGTTCATGTGAGTTGTGTGTCTGTGAAGACTGGCTCTTGGGTTGTCTTTTCCTTTGCAGTTTAATGTCCCCCTCTTGTTTTCTTCTGAATCAGTTTGTCTCACCTTTTCAGTGGAAAAGGTTTCATTTGGGATATTTTCCTCTCTCTTTTTAGATTCCATGCCCCTTATTTATTTATTATTTATTGAAATATTAGTACCTTACCATTACTTCTATATGTGTATTCTTATTTTCTCTCTCACCAAGGAGTCAAAGTAGGTTTTCACATAGTTCCTCCCTCCTCCACAATCCGCACAACAACTCTGTGAGGGCAGGTTAGGCTAAGAGATTGTGACAGGCCCAAGATCATCTTGTGGGCTTCCACAGTCAAGCAGGAGATTAGAACCCTGTTAGTCCTTGATCTTGGTCCTACGCTTCATCCACTAAACCACACCAGCCCTCGCTCAGGGTTCAAGGTGGTTTCCTTCACCCCCCATTTCCTTCACTCACCCTGAGGAAGTGTACATGCACACGAAAGCTCATATCTTGAATCAAACTTTGTTGGTCTTAAAGGTGCCACTGGACTCAAACTTTGTCTCACCCACCCACTATCTAAGATATCAGTAGACAAAGAGATTTAAGTATTAAAGAGCTGAAAAGGCCCCATGGTTTAAACATCTGTGTTTGCATATATTTAAAGTTAAATTGCAACACAAGAAGCAAACACACCAGATAGAAGGGAAAAAAGAGTTTAAAGAGCATTTGTTGCAGTTACAGTTTTATACCTCATAACAACATAGTGATTTATCATCTGAGGTAAAACAATCCCCCTTGTGTTAAAACAAGGTGATTTAGACAAGCACATATATTCTACAGGGCCATTTATTTGTCATTTTTATGAGTGTTGGCCTTGGACCGGGGAAACCTGGGTTGGGCTCATATCCCACTCAGAAAAGAAATCTGGGCCAGTTATTCTCTCTCAGCCTAACCTACCTCATAGGGTTGCTGTGAGGATCAAAGAAGAGGAGGGGCGAATCAAGTGCAGTGCTAGCGTGGAGCAGTCATTCAAGTGTCGGACTAGTATCTGGGAAACCCAGCTTCAAATCCCTACTCTGCCATGGAAGCTTGCTGGGTGACCTTGGGCCTGTCACAGCCTGACCTACCTCATAGGGTTGTTGTAAATAAATAAATGTACACTGCCTGGAGCTCCTTGGAAGAAGACCAAGATTTTTAAAAATGCCCAAAGTGTGTAGGTTCTCAGTGAACTCCCTGACATGCTCTGCTTTTCTCTTTAGTCTGGAGAGCTCTGTTGGAGGGCTGGTGGTGTTGACTGAAGCCATCCTCCCTTGCCAGTGCCAGGCTCAGCCAGCCATCTGTTGTGCTGGCACTATCAACAGATGGGTCCAGACAGTGGCTGGGAATAGAGGAGCCACCCAGCCTGTGAAGGTCGAGGGACTTTCCCAGAGCGCCACACATCAGGTCGGTGTTTTTATTATCCACTAATCAATAACAAGCCTAACCCAGGCGAGGCCTGCGGTGCACAGGATTACTCCCCTGCTGAGCTGGTCAGGCTTCAAGCCCTCTTTATCTCACTGACTACGCTCCCTTCCTTTCTGATGAAACGATCTCGCGCCCCCGCGCGCGCCCCCCCCCCCCCCCCCCGCTTCCTGATGCAATCCCCGCAGCAGTTTACACCGACCGACTGCGGACACGGAGGACGCTAGGGCCGCGCGGATGCCTCCGTGTGAGCTCCGGCTGGAGCTGGCCCCTTCGCCCGGAGGAGCCGGGTCTTTACGTGCGGAGCCCGCCCTCTGTCCCGCCCTCCCTCCTCCTCCTGCCGGGCAATTGCGGCTAGGCGCGCTTATCAGCTCCGCGGGGGGGTTGTCAGTCGGCGGCGCACGGAGCCGCAGTCCCGGAATGATTCTGAAACAGACCCGGCGTGATCCACGAACCACTTGAACCCCGGGGACTCCGCTAAGCCCCGACTGCGGTTGGAAGGGATGCGCGGATCGCAGTTGTGCTACAACTCCCCCGGTGTCTGGCTTGGTGCTGGGGAACAAACCGAGGGGTTGCGATGAAAGCCCTCCTCCCAGAGTCGGGATTCCTGAGCTTTGCGAATAAGGCCAAATAAAAGAGAGGCGCCCCCCCCCCACTCTCCAGCAACCGGAGAAAGAGATTGTGCCTCTCCTTCAGTGGGTGCCCTTTAAATGTAACGCGATCACCAGCCGCCGACGCGACTGTTGCGGTTGCTGCCAATACACTTGTGAACGGAAAGGACTAGAAACTTCTGGTGCGTCCCCCCCCCCTTCCAATTTCCACCGGAGGAGGCTGTGAGTTCAAGGGTGGGTCGGTTAATCCGCCACCGGAGGGCCGTCTTCTCCTCGGCTTCGCAGAGTGCGGTCTGATGCAGAGCGTTTCCAGTCGGCACCCTCGCGTTTGGGCTGGTATCTAGACTGGCGTCCTTCTGCACAGGACTGCAGGATAAGGAGACGAACCTAAAGCCGCACGCAAACCCCTCTGGGCCCAGTGGGGGACGTACCTCTTGAGCAAGCACGCGGAGTGCACACGAGTAAACCCGAAATGCTCAAGCCGCAAAGATCTAGCCCGACTTTAATAAGCACCGTTTAGACGTGCAAAAGTCACCTCGGTGAGGTTTTGGAACCCGCACACACGCTCTTTCCCAAGTGACGCGTTTCTAATGGGCCTCGGGGTGTGAGAAGCGGGGGTCCCTCGCAGGGGGGACGGCGACGGCAGGTCAGGCGACAAGCAGCTTGGGAAAAGGGAGCGCGGGCCGGCGTGGCTCAACACGCCAGCCCTGCCCCGGTTTTCTTGCTGAGCAGGGTGAGGCCTCCGGCTCGGTTTTTTGCAACTTCGCGCCCCCGAAACGAAGGTGCTCGTCTTCAAGGGCCCCCGTCAACAGTCTGCGGGCTCATGTAGCTGCGTGGGAGCCTGGGAGCCACCCAGAGGACGGCGGGGCTACTAGGCCGCCAGTGGCTCTCCATCCTGGAAACTGCCTTGTGAACGTTGACAGGCTCATCCTAAAGGTTCCTTCCACAGGCACACCAGACCAGCCTGACCTGATCAGATCTCGGAAGCTTTACAGGGTCGGCCCTGGTAAGTATTTGGATGGGAGACCATCCGGGGGGGAAGTCCAGGATCGCTGCACACGGGCAGGCTATGGCCAGTTAACTCGGAACATCTCTTGCCGTGACAACCCCACGGTGTCGCCGTAAATCGGCTTCGAGTTCAGGGCACTTTCCACCACCAAATCCCAGTGAAATCCTAAAGAAATGCACAAACATGACCACGATGTTTAGCGGGAAAATAATTCCCCCCCCCCAAAAAAAAAATTGGGAACCATTTCCATCAGGATCGGAATTAGGCCACACTTATATGGGAGCAGGAAAATAAAAAAGGCAGACAGCGGCTTTGATCCACAGCAAAATCCCCAAAGGCCAGGCGAGACCCTTCTTCATTCACCTCGAGGCTGCAGCGATCTTTCTTGGTTTGTTTTTTTGGCCCCCGCCGAGCCTGACGAGGAGCTCTTGAGAACTCCCAAGTTTGCGCGCTGCATTTGCTGTTGGGGAGGGATTGCTTTTGTCTTTGAAATTTACTTGGGAGTCAGACCCATTGAACTCCACGGGCTGTGCTTCTGAGTAAGCCTGCATTCGACAGACAGGCGAGGTTTAGAAGAGTACCCCGTGGTTCCGTGTGTGTCCCCCCCCTCCTCCTCCTCCTCCTGCCGCTGCTGGAATCTCTGCGAGATTGCGCCGCACTTTCATCACCCCTCCCCCCATTGTTCCGCGGGCCTCCTTTCCAGGCCTCGCTCGCCTCCTTCCTGCTCCGTCCCCGCCGCCGCAGCTTTCGCTCCAGCCCCCGCGCAGAACAAAAAGGGGTGTGTCGCAAGGCTGCTGTAACCGGGCAGGAGAGAACGTTGCGAACGTGCGCTCGCTTGCCATTGGCCCAGCCCCGCTATTCCTTCTGGCCAGTGAGCGGCGGCCGAGCCCGCGAGCCCACGGGGCGAGCGCCGCCAGGGGGCGGGGCTCTCCCTGACCTGAGTATTTAATCGGCGGGGCAACGAGCTGCAGGCTCAGTCTCAAGGAAAGGGGAGTGTGTGGATTGTTGGTGCTTGTACGGTACCTCTAGACCTGCGTTTTCGCTGCTACGCCTGAGCAGTCCTGTATTTGCTGCTCTCTGTCTTTCTGTTGCCGTCTCGGACCCCGTAAGTATGCGTTGGTTTATGCAGAAAAATCTGATCTGTGGTTTCCCCTCCACCCCGCAGCGGCGTTTAAGCCGGCGTGCAGAACTGCTTATGCCGTTTGGCGCCGCAGTCTTCTAATGGGGCTTTGCACCGATCTTGTTCGGTGTTAGCCGGGCTCGCCGACTGGTTCAGTGTTCGGGTCCTTCATGTGTGTGTGTTTCTTTGCCCCCTGCAGAGACCCTTCGACCCGGCCGCCAGTCATTCGGTGACCAGGGGTGGAAGCGACCGTCGACTGCCGGGGGGCGAAGATGCCGGTCTTATGGGACAGCTTCTCCGCTTCGCTGCCTCCCATTCCGGAGCAAAGAGAGAACCAGTCCTCCTTCGCTTGGGAGGAGAGCGCTTACCCAGAAGTCGCCAGTCGCGCGGCTGGGCTGGAGAGTTCGGACTGCGAATCGCTGGATAGCAGCTTGAGCTCCGAAGGAGGTGAGATGGGGGGCGGTGGAGGAGGCGTCTTTGAAGCAGAACGGGCCTCTGAGGCTGTAG